>NW_019416458.1:494981-495871 GCF_000390285.2 Anoplophora glabripennis
TGTTCAAAATGACCTCCCTCAGACGTGACACAAGATTCAACTCTTCGCCTCATTGATTGTCGTATTCGCGCAAATATTCCTGGTATATTTCTTATTGTCTCACAGCCGACTATAATTCGATTCCTCAGGTCATCAACATTTTCAACGGGAGTGGATTAAACTAATGACTTAAGAAAACCCCAAATGCAAAAATCAAGAGGATTTAAATCCGGTGATCGAGCAGGCCAATGTTCCGTACCTCCCCTACCTATCCAACGATTTGGATGTACTGTGTCTAAGTGATTACGTACATTAATGCTGAAATGGGCTGGTGCACCATCATGTATGCACCATAGGTGTTGTCTCAGATGTAGAGGGATTTCTTCAAGAAGAACAGGTAACTCTCCCTGTAGGAAATTAAGATAAGATTCGCCTGTTAGTCGTTGTGAGAGGAAATATGGACCGATTAAATGATCATCAATTATCCCAAGCCATACATTTACGGAAAACTGATGCTGAAAATGAGCTTCAAAGATTCCATGGGGGTTTTCCTCAGCCCATAAGTGATTGTTATGGAAATTTCGTATACACTGTCGTCAGTAAACAAAACGGCATTTAAAAAATTAGGAATTTGAGCGATTTGATGATTAATCCATTGGCAAAAAAATAGGCGCGGAAAAAAGTCTCTAGGTAGTAGAGCTTGCACACGTTCAATATGAAACGGATACAATTGCTGTTCTTTAAGAATTTTAAATACAGTGAAGTTGCTTACATTCAATATGTTGGCAATTTTTCGAGTACTTGTTTCAGGTGACTCCGCAATTAACTCGAGAACTGCTTCTTCTAGTTGCACAGTTCGTACTTCTCGAGGGCGCCCACAGTCAACCGTTTGTTTCTTAAATGAACCATTT
>NW_019416458.1:497493-548086 GCF_000390285.2 Anoplophora glabripennis
AATAACTACCTCTTAAAACCCACCAAATTTCATTTGCACATCTCGACCGGTTTCAGAGCAATAAATTAAATCGTCAGTTTTTAAGAAAAACTTTGGCACCCCGTATCTCGGAAAACGAATCATTTGCGAACATACGTTTATAAGCAAACTGCCATTATTTTCTCATGTAGAATCACCCCCTGAAATTTGTCGCACTTATTTACTAACACCCTGTATGTTGGTATACAGGCTGTCTACTATAAGAGGGCCCCTCCTATGGATATCGCTTAATATACGACGCACGTCAAAAATCTGTATATGTTTTTTGTTGCATATTTTGAGGCCTTTATGCTCGTAAAAATTAATTTGAGATCCAGGGCCAATGTTATGAGAAATCATAAAAAAACCGGAAAAGTACCGAAAGTTTAGAGTCGTCTAACTTTTTTATTTTAAGAGGTAGAGAAAATTCATTTTAATAAAATTTCGTTGTCTATAAATTTATTTATAAGCGACGTAAAAAAGACAAATTTTTATTCTTAAACAGCGAGTAGTAGCCAAAAAAATGTATATAGACATCCACTTCTTATTTTCCCTGTGTTATATTTGAAGGAAAATGAGGGAAGCATTGTCTTAAGAGCGTTTTAAGAGTGACATGCAAGCACCTAAATAATTCAAAGCCATTTCAGTTTCATTTCACTCTCGGTATTTAAGTATTTATTCTCCCAATTCCCTGGAATGTACGAGTAGGTATATGCAGGAGATTCATGCTGTGTCTTTTTCAGCCATTCGCAGTGATACCGACTGTTAAGGTCCGTAAGCGGACATAAAAATAAAACGTCACGACACACGAGCGGAGTGCTGAGATTTGGAAAGCCAGTACCTACGATATTTTTAAGAAGAGATGTGTGTTGGGGACTTGATTTGATTTGTGTGTTGTGGCAGTCAACAGAGAGAGAGAGAGAGATAATGATAATAAATTTAACATTTTTTTTTGGTTTCTAGCTTTTTTAATGCGTGCAACAAAATGTTTATCGCAATGATTTCTTCTAAAACAATACTATACGGAGTGTTTTTTAAAATATGACGTTGAATTGGAAGCCCCCTTGATAAGAATTCATGTTTTCTAATTATGTAGGTCTTTTAAAGACGAAAAAATGTACTTTACTTTTTTCTCGTAGAAATGAACGGAAACAAGTTATACGCGAAAAACGTGAATTTACGTAAAAATTATACAATTATTAACCAGCCTGTAAACAATCTTCCCCCCATTTTTATGACTGTGGAAACTAATATGTTATTGTACATAATATTTAGCATCTATAGTGATAAATTCAGCTTGCCGAAACAAAAAGTCGCGAAATGGTCATTTCCCAGCTCTTTTTTCTGGCCTACACTGCCTTAATTAAGAAACTAATGCAGTGAGCCACTTGCCAAATGATTAACTGTTTTGTAGATAAACACTGTTGTTTTGACACTTAATAAATATCATGTAAAAGTCAATTTGTAATGACAGTTTTCGAAAAAAGGTTTTTTACAAGCCCCATTAACGCCCATTATTAAAATAACCTGAAAAAATCATAATCCAAAACTTTCTATTCTTGAATACAAAAGAGATAATTCGCAACCTAGATTTAAAAACTATTTAGGTAAAGACAGTGGCGACGCCAACATATCATAAGAGGGGTGGCCAGAGTGTGGCCAATGATTTTAAAGGGGTAGTCAAGAATACAATATATCTAATAAATATTTATTTTTATTACTGTAAATAATAATAATAATAAAAAATGGTGTAATTATTCTGATTTAACAATATTTCTGATATTTTTAAAGAGTTATCTTTAGTATAAAACAATTTTAAACTTAAATAAACTTAACGTATTTAAAAAAATTACACATTTTTGTCATATTACCAAAATTCGTCTGTTATTATGATTTTGAGCAAATGCATCTACAACGCAATCAAGGTCAAGTGTTGTGGCTTTTTCCTTTTCAATACATAATATAGAAATATTTGACAACCTATCATTAACCATCGTTGTCCGAAGGTAGGTTTTTATTCTTTTTAAGCACGAAAAAGATCTTTCGCAGCATGCGGTAGAAACTGGCATTGTAAAAGCAATTATTGTTAACGTTAATAGATTTTCGAAAGCTGGATAAAAATTATGTAAAAGTTTACGTAGGTCTAATATTGATTTGATATTTTTATTTTCATCGCTGGCCAACATTTTGTCAGTTACTTTTGTAATTTAGGGGTGGCCGATAAATTTTTAGGGGTGGCCTGGGCCACCCCTGCCCCCGCCCTAGCGTCGCCACTGGGTAAAGAAAACGTTTCTTATGAACATGAGTCTGAAAACCCTTGGTAAAAATAATACAGGTTGATAAAGTGGACTGGCAAAAACACATCTTTTGAAAACGGCTGATCAAATCCAAATGGAGTCTTTTGGTGTTATTAGATTATCAAATGCAATAAATGTAGATACAAGAGATAATTGAAGTTTTTTTTAACTAAAAAGAGTATAATCAGCAAAACTGAAACGCCTTTAAAGTAAACATTCTAAAATAACTTTCAAGTAATTGACGGGAACTGCGCATATTTACGGGTATGGATCATTATAACTTTATTTTGCTCGTTACAGACGTAATTTTTTATGAAAACAAATTTAAGTTTAAAGCTTCTAATAATCTCCTGTAAAAGATGTTACAGGGCTTCAGAAGTTCGGGAAAAATATTTGTAAGCCGTCTGGAAACTTTTTTTACAAATACCCGATGAATAGAAAAAATTACTCAACGCAGTAAGTCAACGACGAAGATAACAGTGAAACCAAAATAGACGTAGGGACGTTTCGAAGAATCCCCATTTTAAAGCAATTTTTTTTTTTGACAAAACCATGAAACTGGCGATATACAACCAAGATATATTTTTCCTTTTGTTCATATAAATTACAAAACAATACTCCAAAATATTTAAAAAACTGTTCCAACTCTTTTTATATACAAGAAGTCTCAAATTAATGCGCCTGGATAACTCGTCAGGATAGCAGGACCACCAACCCAACCTCTATAAAAGTTGTTGAGGTTGTAGATGGCCACTAAGGTCATTTTTAAGGTCAATTGAAGGTAAACTTTCGTTTTTCAAATAGGAACTGACCCGAGATTCTGAAAGAGGGAAATTTTACGTTCGGTTAAGTTTAACTTAACCTCTAGACCTCTAGAGGTCACCTGAAGATCAAACGTCTCCCTCGAAATTTTCAGACTGGTATTTTATCAGGATAACGAGGTAGAGGTTTCGAAGTTATCGAGGGCCATCGTTTGATGACCTTGGATTTAACCTTAACCTTTTTTTCTAAGAACCCCCATGACCCTGGATTCTGAAAGAGCTGAGAATTTTACATCCGGATATGATTTCTAATTCGAGTTTAGAGGGAGAGATAAAAGTAATATCAGACTGCCGATACCCGGAGCGTATTCCTTCTGATGTAGGCACGGCAACGGCGACGACCCCAGGCCGGCCAACAGAATAACACGAAAGTCACAACGCGGAAAGGACGACGGCGGTCGCCGGTCGTTCTCGAGGACAAGGCCCGATCGGTCGGTTTTCTTTAATAACGGCTAATCGGACATGTTATGGGCAGATGATAACGAGAGGCCGAGACCGCGAGGGCAGTCCGTCCGTCGTCACGGAAAACGCTCGTCGGGTTCAAAGGAAAACCGACCGTCGAGACGCCGGCCGACGCCGGTAGAGTGGAGAGTTTACTGCCGCGTAAGTAATGGGAGAAGACGGGAGAATAAAAGGGTCGTATCGAGTCGAGGAGATTTGGTAGATTCCTCGTGATTATTATATGACAACGTGAGGTGTTTTGAGGTAAACTGGGGTAATATGGCAACTTGTTTTGCAGTATTTTGTATGTTTGGTTGCACGTTTACAAGTGTATATTAGTCTTTCCTATAAGGAACGTAAACAAATTCAGTTAAGCTGTCATATTACATAGGGGTAATATAAATATGGTATGACATTGGGAATATGGCAGGAGGGTATTGGGAATATGGCTGGATTCAATTTTACTCTACATTTCTTACCAATGAGTTAAATTGTCACATCATTTTGTCCAAACATAGGGGTAATATGGCAACTAACCTGCGACTGTAGGAGATAGGTACGTTTCAGAAGCACATTTACATGTGTATAACAGAATTTGCTACCAAAAATATCAGCAGGTCTACAAATGAGTTAAATTGACATATTTTCCAAATATGAGTGTAATACGGTAAGTTTTTATGACCTCGGACTGTAAACAGTCAACAATTTTTAGAATGTTTCATTGCTGATTGCATGGAATATTTGTTGTGAAGAACGTAGACAAATAATAATATACTCGTATTAATGAGAGAAATTTAATATTTTAAGCAATAGAGGTAATATGGCAAATGTTTTATAATCTGTAATAACGCTACTTTTGCTATGGAGACGTAGATAAATTACAAATTAGTCAAGTTGCCATATCAATATCACCTAAGTATGAGGGTAATATGGCAACTATTTTATGATCTGTGATGTAGATAGGCAACAATATCGTAGTTTTAGGTGTCATTGCACATTGATACAATATATATATCGATTTTTGCTACCAAAAACATAGATAAATTTACTAATGAGTCACATCATTCAAGAATGGGGTAATATGGCAAAAATTTTATGATTTGCGACTGTAGAGGTACCTAGTTTTATGTATTTCATTGCACATTTACGGGCGTATGTCAATTTTCGCTACATTCACAAAACTAGTAAGACAAGTATAGGGGAATATGACATCTTGTTTACAATCTGTGACTGTAAAGGGGTAACAATATTGTAGTGCTAGGAGCGTTTCATTGTTCAATTTCATGTGCAAGAATTTAGACAAAATTACAAATTAGTCAAGTTACTATATCAATATCACTTAAGTATGAGGGTAATATGGTAACTATTTTATGATCTGTGATGTAGATAGGCAACAATATCGTAGTTTTAGGTGTCATTGCATGTATATATCAATTTTTGCTACCAAAAACATAGATAAATTTACCAATGAGTCAAATCATTCAAGTATGGGGTAATATGGCAACAATTTTATGATTTGCGACTGTAGAGGTACCTAGTTTTATGTATTTCATTGCACATTTACGAGCGTATGTCAATTTTCGCTACATTCACAAAACTAGTAAGTCAAGTATGGGGGAATATGACATCTGGTTTATAATCTGTGACTGTAGAGGGGTAACAATACTGTAGTGCTAGGAGCGTTTCATGGTTCAATTGCATGTGCGTTGCTATGAAGAACGCAAGCAAATTTACTAGCGAGTTAAATTAGAGTAGGTATGAATGTAGTATCACAGCAATTTTATCAGTGTTTTCTTATTATTTTATATTCCTACTATTACTGTTTCTAGAATGTTATTTTTTACGCAAATTTTTATACTTAACGCTCTCACGAATCTCTGAGAATTCTTCAGTTTCATTTTACGCTTATCAACAACTGCTAAAATTAATATGGATCTTAGTCTTAGTAACCCAAATTTGCTTTCGTTTCGAGCTTTCACTGTTACCGTTACAAGACCTTATGTACTTTTGTACGTCGTATCGTCTCGACGAAGAATATAAACAAGTAAACAAACCCACTCGCATATATTGAACATACGTTTATTACATGCGAGCCAATTTTTTTGCAGCGAACCGTATTCCCTAATAACGTGTCCTCAAATGGGAAGGAAAAGTTAGATTAACTGAGTGTATAAATCGCGAACTTTTCGCGAATAAGTTTTTATAGCGAAGTTCTTAGCGCATTAGTCCCATTACAAACTTTTTACAAAGTCGTACATAATTATATGAAGCCAATTTGCTGCTTGTTATTGTAGTTTGTTGTCTATCCGGCAGGAGAAGAACCAACCGACCGAGAAACGTGGGTGTAATCTCTTTGTAGCGGAAGAAAATAAAAATGCGATTTTTGTAGCTAATTAAAAGATTAAAAAGTTCCAGTTATTTGTCGGAAGTAGAGGAAAATTCTTGTGCGGCATCAGAATGACTAAAAAGTGAATTATTTTAATAGAATATAAACCAGTATAATCTGGAAACCTTGAGTCATGGAATAACAAAAATTTTAGCAGTGCTTTATTGTTTAATATAACCATACCTCACTTTTTCCCATAGCGAGTAAATATTTATTAGAAAAAACACAGTACGTAATTGATGTTATGAAATGGAGAGTCAACAGTGTTTGGCAACAATTTTTTCCAAATCTCTAATTCGTTCAACTGTTTGCTGCCTCAACAGCAATAGTACACCTAGAGGAAATAATTATGGTAGGAATCGCCCTGTAGACTTAAAGGAATAAGACGACTCTGTCGTCCAAATTATACCGTCCCACTTCTGATTTAAGTGCGATCCTTTTGTTCCACCACGACTTCAAGCATCGGAAGTATAATTAGAAAATGTTATTGTGAAAAACCCCCGCTTTCGTATCAACCCTTGATTCATTCGTTAAGCAGGGGAAATGATTAAACGCTCCCTACTTCAGCATTTTTATTCGTTAGGTATGAACGAAACTTTTGTTTGGGAACTGTTAAACAGGTCTTTAATTTATTTCAATGTTTTATGGGTTTTTTCCTCTTCCGCGAGAGGGCCCCACAGGTTAATTCGGTTTATTTTTGTAACTCCCCTTCCGCTTTATTTCATTTTCTATACGGTTTTTATTACTCGGCTTGCTGGATATTAAAAAAAAATGACAAACAAATTTGTGATGTTTACCCGCTGAAGGATGGTTAAACAAATTTAATGTGCAGTTACTGAATTTTACGTTTATTTTTCGTATTACAATTTGCGAGGTACGCTTTCTACTGGACGTTAAAATTTTGTTTAATAATAACGCACATATGGAAACTATGACTTCCTGAAAATTGCAAATCCTATAAATAAGTGAAAACTGACTCACAGTATGGTTTTCAAGCTGGTAGATCGGCCTGTGGTAACTTTATAGTTTTTGTAGATAATGTAGTTAATGCCTACAATAATAAACATCAAACGCATTTGATAAAGTTGATCATCGAGAAAATCCAGAAGTTAAGAATGTACTCTTTCTCTGAAAACTTATTATTATTTCTGATGACATACATGGTAAACAGAAAATAGTATGTTTCTATTAACAATTTTAAATCTGATTCGTACATTGCCACCTCAGGAGTCCCGCAAGGTTCTAACTTGGGACCGTTACTGTTCTTACTGTTTGTGGATGATTTAGCTAGTGTTGTGCATAAGAGTTCTACATTATTGTTTGCTGATGACTTGAAAATATTTAAAGAAGTAGATAATTTGACAGATTGTATACAGTTGCAAGAAGATTTAAATAATGTTGAAGATTTAAATAATGTTTTAATTGGTCAGTAAGAAATAAATTATCCTTTGACATAAACAAATGTAAGCGAATGACATACACATTGCAAAAGAATCCTATTAACTTTATGTACAGCATAGATGGTGTTCATCTGCCAGCAGATGAGGAGGCAAGGAATCCTAGGTGTACTATTTGATTCGAAATTATCCTTCAATAAACAAGTTATTGTTAATCAGGCAGTAAAAAAAAATAGGTTTTATCATAAGAAACTCGCAAAATTTCACGTCGATGAAAACTTTAATATCGCTCTTCAATTGCTGTCAGGTCAAACCTGGAATACTGCTCAGTGGTGTTATGCCAAATACAGGGTGTGGCGTCTTTAATGCAGAAAATTAAAAACCTAGACTCTTGACAATAAATGAAGTAAAATAATATATGCTACCATAAGGCGATTATGAAATTTGAGTAACAAAAATATTTTCCAAAAAATTACAAGAAGTGACAAAATGTTAACATAGCGCAAAAAACATTGACCTAGTCCGCACTCCGTACGGCACCTGTGGAGTGTCATTCAGTGTCAGTGTCTGTACGCGGGTGAATTGCTGCTAAGTTGTGTCAAAAAGATCGCGCTTCTACTGTCAAGACGTTAAGTATTTATTAAAGACGTTTCTTATTTTTTATTTTCTAAGTTATTGTTTTAACTAAATCGGCAATGGATAACGAGGACAACAATAATACGTTTACTACTATCGAACGATAGCGGTAAGTTTGCATCTTTTTGTTTGTCGTGATCCAACCTATCACTTGCTAAAATAATAGTAAGTCCGTCCTTAAGTATGTCATTTGTTCCTGTTTTCTCTATTTCTGTTTTTTCTTGTTTTATATGTTTAGATTAGTAGTAGGCTAAATATTTTATAATAAATAACTGTCTGTAATTGGATCATTGTGATCTGTAGATTGTTCATCAATAAATAAATAAATAACGGGTGTTTTTTTTCAGTGAAACTTTGAAATATAAATATCTCGAGAAATAAGGACCCTACGAAAAAAATGTTATTAATCAAAATTTAATAATTGCGTGCTAAACACCCTGTATAATTTGTGACAGTTTTTTCTGCACGATATAACGAACTACGATGGTACACTAGCCATTTTTATAAGGCATATTCTTTTCAATTGCAAAATTAACGTTTCTGTTCGTTTCGTACCAACTTTTTTCTCCTTTAACTCTCTCACCTGCGGCGCTGTCTTCGCCGCCCCCGAACCGCGCACATCTTTCACGCACCCCAAAACACCAACGAACGCTTACGGCGATACCCCCGACAGCCCCTAGCTCCCTCTTTTAGAAAAAAAGCGACTCCCGGCGATATTACCGAATGACGTTCGACTTTCGTTAAGGGGGAGTCTCGGAGGGCAGAGAGAACACTTCCACTTTCATTTGTTACCGGTAAAGTGATTTCTCCGATGACGTTCATTTGTTTCGCTCCGGATGAGTGGGACGCGCCGAACGCACACCGCCAGCGCCGTCTAGATTAAATTCCGCGGCGGCTTTTGTTTCCGATCCTTGACTTTCGCTTGTCGCACGAAGTGGGCTGTTTGTGCTGCCGGACGGCGTTTGTTTCGATACGGGGGGAGCTTTTGATCCCACGGCCTTGAAAGGGAACCTTTGGCAGTTTGATCGCTCCTTGGAGAATACAGCGTACAGTAATTTAAACGTATATATTTTTTAAATGGAGGTACATTGGATCTTTGAATAATTACAGGTTGAAGATTATTGTATTTGTCTCTCCTTGTTGCTGTTTTTTTTGACAAAAACATTTCCTTTTTTACTTATCGATAAAAAATGTTGATGTTTCTGACAATATTTCTTGTGTGGGTGAGATATAACTTCCATATACTAGGCTACATCTCACCCACACTCAGTGCATGTCACTAAATAAAACATTCAGAAAGCTCTACATTAAATAAATCATCTTCATCATCGTTAGATAAAATATGAAGTTCGAAACCAATTTGTGTGATTTTGTTGACGTTGAGCTTCTTGCTTGATATTGGAGTATGGACGGGGTTATAATTCGCAGAGTAGTTGTTTTCCACAATAAGATTCGTTAAAAGGTTTAAAAGGGAAACTTGCAGAGAAAGGATCGGAAAATACATGTCGAAATAGCTGATGGCTATTCGAATAGGATAGGAAAAAATTATAATTCGTCTCTTTTACTTAAAATTGGATTCTGAATCAGAACATTAAGTTTTTGCCTATAAATCACCCTGTATGCACTGTTGTACCTTTCCGTGATTATAGTCGGATTAGCTGTGAGCAGCCAGTTCTCTATCCTTCCTCGATTTCAATCTCCACATTTTCTTCTTCCCAAACACTTCTATATTTAAATTCATTCTATAACTTAAAGCTATGCTAAATCAAAAGTTTCTTGAATAATCTGTTGAAAAAAATTTGTTTTGTTCTAATTAAATATTTTTAACACTTGTAACACTTGTAACACATGTGACAGATAGTACAGGATGACACAGACTCGATAGTATAGGCCTACTACGAGGATACAAAAAATTTAAATCAAATTTGGGACACGTGGTATCAAACGGGATGAGGCAAGCTGCATTTTCAATCGAAAGTATTATCTTTGGGATTTGACAGAAACGACTAATGACGTCATCAATTATATTTTTCCAGAAACATACCCAAATTTTTTTTCTGTTAAAATGCTCTCTTTTTTTCTAATAGACTTTTATTAGAGAAATTTTTCTTTATTACTTCCCGTGTAAAAGTTATAAGCAATATCGTTCTAAAGAGTCTCAAAAGAAATACCACCTAAAAATCACATTATCGGTGGAAGGATCAAGTAGTCGTTGGAAAATAATTGAATGTTCGTTGTTTAAAGTGCATAAATGTCACAAAATACTTGTCAATGTCATTACTCAATACGATCGTCAAACGTATAATTTTTGTGCTTACAAAATGTTTTCTCATTCAGAAAAAGTTGATATGTTGCTAATTTACGGCGAGTCACAAAAAAAGTCAAGAAGAGCTGTAGTTATATCGAGAAAGGTATCCAGAGCGCCTCATTCCTGATCATAGAACCTTTAAAAGATTGGAGGTGACCTTGCGACGAAATGAAGATTCATTTTTTGTTCGGAAAAATCAAATAATTGACCGAAGGGTAAGAAACAATGTTAATACAGTACTTCGAACAAAATCCACGAAATTCTATACGGCAAGCTAACTGGGAATTGAATTAGGATAAATCAGCCGTTCAACGAATTTTAAAGACCAATGGGTATCATGACTACAAAATTCACATTTTGGAATATTTGCCTGAGCATCACATTGAAAATAGACTTAATTTTATAGCTCAAACTGTAGTAAATGTAGAAACTGTTGATCAGAACCTTTTTTCGGCACGTTCTTTGGACGAACGAAAGTTGGTTTGTCCGTAATGGTTTGCCAAACAAGCGCAACGAATACTGTACTGGTCCATTGAAAATCCCCACATTGTAAATCCAGTCCAAAACCAAGGCCATTTTGGAATAAATGTATAGTGCGGCATCATCTGTAGGCCAAGTTTTCACCGTTGTATACAATGGTTGAAAACCACTCTCGAATGCAGAACCTTATGGATATTTTTCATGACAATATATCCCATATTAGGAGAGTTTTCTCTAGTCATAACTTGCAATATTAATTTAATTAATTTAATTCTTTATATAGGTAACCTGCTTTAGGATAATTATATGTATACTAGTTTTAATTGAATTTTAAAATGATTGTTTTGTTGGTATTTAAGTTAGCATTTATTTTAACTTTTTATTTAGTCCTATATACGTAGTGGTTATCTTTTATAATTGTTTATAACTTTTATAATCTGTATTATTGTTAACTGTTTTTTTACTCTTGTACTTAGTAATCTGATTTTGTTAATGGATCTATTTTTATTAGCTATTTCTCCCACCTATTAATTGGTTTTAACTGTCAGGTGGTGTAACTTAAATAAATAAATAAGAACTTCCTGCACTTCTGGAGAATGCCTTTGCAGCTAAGGAGAAACCTGTGGTTTCAGCACGACGGGACTCCACCCCACAAGGCCAGGATTGTGCAGTAATATTTAGATAACACTTTCCCAGCAAAATGGACTGGGCTTAATGGACCTATTCAGTGGCCCGGAATGTCACCAGATCTAACACCACTCGATTTTTTATGGGGGTTTTAAAAAATAAGGTTTACAAAACACCTTCGTGAGATATTAATCATTTGAAAGAAAAAATCACAAACGCTTGTAATGAGTTAAATTTATAAATACTTAGCTAATAAAAGTTTATTAGAAAAAAAGAGGGTTTTTTAACAAGAAAACAATTTGGGTATGTTTCTGGAAAAAATATAATTGATGGCGTCATTAGTCGTTTCTGTCAAGTCCCAAATATACTTTCGATTGAAAATGGAGCTTACCTCATCCCATTTAACACTACGTGTCGCAAATTTTATTTTTTGTATCCTCACAGTAGGCCCGTCCTATCGAGTTTGAGACACCCTGTACAATTATTGAAAATTAGAGGAAGTTACATGTGCAACAAATTAATTCTTTTTTTTCAAAATTGAACAAAGCTTTAATATTTTTTCGATTTTTAAACTGTCAATAGAAAAAATGTAGGTGGACAGGAAAAATGATTTTTTTTTACTGTGTTTTCTACTAGATAGGCAATACACTATTATTCTGCCCAACAGGGTGAAATAATATAAAATTCGATCGATAAATGAAGACGTAAAGGTACTCTTCCAATCTAAACCGAGGAAATAAAAAATTCATCGACTTCGTTAAAGGAAACCGTGGAGACCCGTCATCGATACGTCTTTGTGGGAATTTAAAACAACTCGCTCGTGAATGCATCTAGAAAAAAACTTTAAAAAGGAATTCCTCTTTGATCGTACGCCCTTAGGTTTTTACAACGGTCTCTTTGAGGGAAAGAGCCCCGTTAATTTTTAAACAGTCAAACGAGCTCCCGCAAATGCAAGTAAATTAGATTTATTTATAAGGTTCTAAATCAGAAAGTTTGATTTTTCTATACGGGGTCGAACGGAAATGTTGGGAAATCTTATTCTGGAAGTGGAAGCAACTTGTCTAGATAACTTTTAGTTTTCCTTTTTTAGGTGTGTTGAATCGAAATTTCTTTGTTACGATCTTCAAAAATCAACAAAGTTATAACATGTTTCTTGATTTCAAAAAGACCAGAGCTCCATAAAAACTACATGTACAGATACCCACAAAATGAGGCGGAGAAGAATTTTCTTTGGTTCAATTTTTGGACAGAGGTGGTGGTCTTTTTTGACAAAGATCGCTCCATATACAGGGTGAGTTACGAGGAATTTTACATACTTCCACTATAAACAGAGGTAATTAAGACAAATATAAAAAGTATCTACTATCCTTCTTTATTAATATACCTACATAGTCACACTGAAAAATAAGTATTTGGATCAAATGAGCAGATAGTTTTAATGGAATTATTTGCCGTAAATGTTATTTTATTCTATTCAAACGTATATACTTTCGTCAAACTATGTGAAATATTTGCTGTAATCTATAATTTTTCTTAGAATTTATATTATTTGTAAATATAATTTAATTCAAATCTTTTATATTTTTGAAATTTGTTATCTCGGACTTTAGCTACAACATCTCTTACAGTTCATCATAAACTGCAAACATATTTTTTTCAAAACTATCATATATAGATAGATATATAGATATTTAAAATTTAGTATTAATGTAGGAATTATTCAAGACAAATGTAGCATATTATAATCAAACTTACGTTTCCTTGAAAGAAAATTGTAGCAGGTCACAGAATGTCGTCGCTGGGAAGTAGCACGATAGATGGAATCAGTTACGATGTGTATACACATCTCCTTGTGAATAACGACACTAAAACAGCTGGATCGTTCTAACGACTTAATGATGAGGACCATCAATAAGTCCCAAACCGGCCTATGTCTGGATTGTCTGGTTAATTAAAGTTACGAACGATTCTAGCTGTTGTAGTAGGTGTTGAGTTTGAAACAAAATATTTATTATTACTGAGAAATATTTATATTTTATATCCAAATATATTTTTAAAATAAGTATATACAATCATTTGACCAAAACTATTCAATTTTGTATTAAACAAACGATACACTAATATACAATACAAAACATGTTTTATAAAATCTATGCAGATCATAAAATTAAGAATAGAATTCGTTTAACCGTAAGTATCAAATATTTATTTTAAATGCTGCCTATTTTTAAAGTAAGAAATTATATTTCTGGGTAGAAATTTAAAGTATTTAAATAAATAAATAATTTTCTTGAAAGAAGAAAATATTTTCTTGCGTATATACGGGGTGTGTCATTAATAATGGTACACAGCTTAATAGCATATTGTTAACGTCAAAATATAGCGATTGAGCCAAACATGCCTTAATCAATTGTTGCTCATTTTCGTTCTACAGGGTATTAAAGTTGAAAAAATATATTTTTTTATCTATATTTTAAGTATGGACCGATTGTTTTGAAAATTTGTAATTTTACGTTGAGGTGGCAAATACGAATATGCAAATAGTGTTGGGGTCACGTCTAGGGGGCGCTAGTTGTACTGTCCTGTCAATGTAAAAATATGTCTAACTTTTTATATTTTCCAGTCTTGAATTTTTTAACTAGAAATTGTTGAGCTACGTTCAATTCTAAATAAAAAAGGTATACTTGTTACAAATCGATAAACTCAACTGTTTTCGAGATACAGACGTTTTAAGTTTTTGAAATTCGACGGGAATTAAATTAGAAAATTAGCAGGTCTTAAGATACCAAGCCTGAATTAAGAATTAAGACAAACATTACAGCAATTAAAGATTTTATTATGCATTATTAGCAAATTATTAACTACCAGCAACTTCAATGCACTTTTTTAGCCTTTTATTAAGTATTCTCTTCTCTAAAAAATAACGACAAGGAAAAAACTACTTCTTAATCAAATTGAGTAGAAAACAATATGGTATTGTAGTGACAGCTGTCAATTTATTATGTCCATGCCTACTACTTTGGAAAAAATAATTTTCTAATTTAATTCCCGTTGCATCTCAAAAACTTAAAATGTCTCTATCTCGAAACAGTTGAGTTTATCGATTTGTAACAAGTATACCTTTTTTTATTTAGAATTGAACGTAGTTCAACAATTTCTAGTTAAAAAATTCAAGATTGTAAAATATAAAAAGTTAGACATATTTTTACATTGACAGGATAGTACAACTAGCGCCCCCTAGACGTGACCCCAACACTATTTGCATAGTCGTATTTGCCACCTCAAAAAACGCAAAACTACAAATTTTCAAAACAATCGGTCCATACATACTTAAAATATAGATAAAAAAAGAAAATATTTTTTCAATTTTAACACCCTGTAGAACGAAAATGGGCAACAATTGATTAAGACATGTTTGGCTCAATCGCTATATTTTGATGTTAACAATCTGCCAATAAGCTGTGTACCATTATTAATGACTCACCCTGTATAAACGTGCGATACCTTAAAAATCAAATGTACGTTTGAAGCAAGAATTTTTTTTTGCGTAATTTGTAAATTATTAGGCCAAAAATTCTTTTTGATAGAATAATTGAATGGTTTTGATTTTTTTTAGCAAAACTGCACACTGTTGGCCGGCATTCGAGTGCCATTCTCAAACATTCACAAATTCCAAGATCGATCTTAAAAAAATTTAATCAAGCTAGGAATTTTCAAAGTTCATAGTTACATTTTAAAAAATCACATATAGGATAAATTTTTCAGCAGCTAAAATTAAAACCCCACTCCCAAAAACACCCTGTATATTCATCGTTTCCACTATTTTCAAGACTTAGCGTTGAAAAACTAAGCATGTGCCGACACATCTCTTCCCCGACTTATATTAAATTGTGCCGCTAACGTCGCGACGACGGCGACGTCCCCTAAGCCGCGATAATTTCGGAACGCCCCATGCAAATTGCCGGCATTAGATAAGGTCTTATCGGCGACGCCGCGGACCACCGTTCGAACGGGCAATTCTTATAAAACTTCCCAGCCAGAAGCCTTATTTTCTCCATTAAACACGATATTACGCCAGCGACGCGCTATAGTGTACCGATACTTAACTTAATTCCCACAACGAGTTTGATCTTATGCGCTCGCCGATACGGAACGTGACGTCTGGAGAGGCCATTAGGTAAAATAAGGTCGGTCGTTCGCGGTTTATTAATTTTTGTTTTTATAACGTCGACAGGGAAAATATTAATTAGTGTAGCTTCTGGAGAATTCTTATTGGCACAGCTTATGTCAATCGTGCAAATGGTACATAGTAATTATATTTCTGTCTGGTATTGACATCGTGAACTCGCTATTTATCACTAATTTGCTTTTGTATTTGAATATGTACACTGTAAAAAAATCGATGTGAGTGAAAGCAATAAAGGTTCGGAGTGAATTCATGAAATTATCAAGTACATTTTCACTCAATATTGGGTATTTTGATCATTTTACTCATTTGTGATTATATTTAGACTAAAACTGAGTACTTTCACTGAAATATAGGTACTACTTAAATAAATTCTTCTCGTAAACGCGTATTTGGTGCACTTGCACCTAAATCAGAGTAAATGTCCTCATTACTGAGTGAGTTTAAATGTATATTAATTTCGAGTAATTTGAATGGCGCCATGAAGTTGGCACCACTTACATATTGCTTCTGTAATCTCGAACAAAGTTGATAGGGGCCCGTTAGATGCTCCAGAAAAGCGTGATCGCCAGGAGAACAGGCCTTAGCCGGCGGCGACGGGTCTCAGCTGGCGGGTCTCAGCCAGGACAGGAGGAAGCCCCGCGAAGTTAATTAATTTCAACACTGTATATCCTAATTAATCATTTATAAGTGATTTATTTTTGCACTCAATATTTAGTCAATTAAAAACAAAGTCTGAGTAATAGTTAAATTTAAATCATATTACAGAGAAAAGTCAACTCTAAATTGATTTTATGTACTCAGATTAGAGTCAAAAGTCGCTCAATTGATAGTTAGCAGTAACTAGGATTTGAGTAACTTCACTCATTTCTGATGCAATAGTTTCACTCAGTTGTACTCATACTAATTTCACTTAGTCTTATGGACAGAAATTGACACATTATTGAGTAAAATTGAGTGAAATTTGAGTGAAATTTTTTTACAGTACGTACATATTTCAAAACTATAAAAAAAACTGGCAAAGTGAGAATTCTATTCTGTTTATATGTATTTCTACAAGAATAAGTACTTGAAACACCAAACAAACATCAAGACGGCTACTTCTGACAGAGGAAAACTAGATGGCTCCACCAACAAATTATTTCAAAGATGATAATAAATTTAAAGGAACTAAAGGGTTTAGCATTTGTTGGAGTTCCTAATGGCATAATTTGGTTAGAAAATATTCGCTAGTTTACGAGAAATAAAATTTTCTTTGAGAAACTGTTTATGGCTAAAAACTTTTTTTTTTAGATCAAAACGGTTATTAAAATATGTCATTAGGAAATTTGAGGTTTTCTGAAGGTACCTTAACAAAATTCAAGTCTAGAAATGGTTTAATATTTAAATGCATCATATTTGAAAATCGTAAGAATTCACCGACATAGAAAACTGAAAATTATTTACACATCCGATTGCAGTTAGAAAATAAAATACGTGTACAACTTTGGCCACTCTTTAACAGATGGCGCTCGCCTCGCTTCATTCTGATATCAAAATGTAATTGTGATTCACTGTCCGTAAAAAAGACGGTCGAGTAATAGACAGAAATTATGGGCGTGGCTTATCTCATACTATGTCACAAGATTTCTAACCTTTAGGATTTATGTTTGTTTACAAGGGACTTAACTAGTGATTTTGCATTTTTCCAAGTAGTAAATCTTTCATAGTTGTTTGGGTATTTTGCAGTAATTAGTTAGTAGTGTTTAATATAAACTATTAATTTACCACGTAAAAATGTCAGGGGTGTAGTGTTGCAATTTGCAATAATAATTTTTATAGTGCTAACCAAGACAATTTAAAAATTGTATTTTGAAGACTCAAACTTTGAACGCGATCTTCAAGCAGAGCTATTAAGTTTATCATCAAGAAAAAGACTTAAAGAAAACAGGTTAAATGTAAAATTTCTAGTTTAACTGATTGTATTCACTTCAAAAAGGACTAAATTTATTGTTATTGTTGTATAACAAATTGATTTTTCATGCAAAATATGATAAATTTTCACAATTTCGGTTCAGGAAGTAGAAAAAAATTGCGTACAAAAAAAATTCAAATATTTGCTCCATGGTCCCGCATTTTCTTACTTTTCTGTGGCAAATTTTGATTTGTATATTATACCGACTATTAAGCATATAAATAGTAATACAACCCCAAAATTTCGCGATTTAATATTAAACCGTTTTCAAGTTATGCAATAAAAACTGTTTCCTGAGTTACCCCTTCAAGCGACTGTATTTCCCTTAGGGGCCGACACTGACAAAAACTCTACTAAGGTTTTCATCATATCTCGACATGTTTTACATACTGTCCAATTTGGAGTACTTATTTCGTTAACACCTTGTATATAAAATATGATTGTTGTATTGTTATTGCTATATCCAGGTTGAGCGCTCGTAGTCGTAGATGAATAGATGGGGGGGAAAAAATAATGTTCCAACCCCCCGGCGGCGCAGATGGAGGTCGGCGCGCCCGACATACGTCGCCCGCCATTGTTCCCAGGTTTTGTTACGCCTGGATATAATGCGCGTCCCGGCGGATTCATATTCGCGGTAATTAGTGACTGTCACAAGTAGATTAATTGAATCGATGGGACAGGCCCGTCTGGATTTCTGGATGTATTAAGCACGCCTGGAGCATTATGCTGCCTGTCGCGACATGGAGGTGTAACGGCGATAGGTCTAAGTTTATATTCCAGTCGAATTAGGCCTGAAAATTAAAAAAAATACACAGGCCAACCACCAAAAAACTTTTTAGATGTGTTTACCTTATTCTTATAGTTTTGAGTGTTCTAATTCCAAAAATAACATTAAAAGCGCCATCATTTGTTCGCATTTTAACATACTGAAAAACAATATCAAGGACGCTGGAACACCAATATGATGGGAGATTACTGTTGGTCACTTCACCGAGAGAGTCAGCCAACAGCGCATATAGTCCAGTCGTATTTGTTTTAAAACTAGTTTGTGTGGATGTTTCATATAACAAGCGTTCAAATAAAAACGTGGTCGAAGTTGGCTCTGACACATTGGACGTAGGGAGTAGCTTATAGCGACCAACTTAACCTCATTTCTCAACGAGCTGTATAGCAGCTGTCAGTTTCAATAACGTTAATGATTATATAACTTTATTTTAAAGAATAATCGTGATAATAATAACAAACAATTAAAGGAGCTGCGGAAAGTGTCCCCCTCCTTGTTCCAAGCACTTTTCACACATGTTCCTCAAAGAATTAAAGACATTTTCTAAGATGCTCGGGGTATTGTTAATTTCACGAATCTTGTCTATAAGTCGAGCCTGCAGATGGTTTAAATCAGGAATAGGCAGTTCAAAAATAGTGTTTTTAAGGTAAGGCCACAAAAAGAAATCACACGGCGTAATATCACATGACCTCGGTGGAAATTCATGTTCAGCATTGAGACTTATTAGTCGATTTTGGAAAACTTCCCTCAACATATTCATCGTCTCGCCTGCCGTATGTGCCCTTGCGCCATCTTGTTGAAAGTAAAAGTTTGTAATTTCGTTTTCTTCCAGCTGGTTAACAAAAGGAGCGATAATTTCTTCTCTATACCTTTGCGCAGTAAGAGTACCATTAAAATAAATAGGTCCATAAATCCTCCTTCGATTGAGAGCACACCAAACTCCAATTTTTTGAGCGTGTAGAGGGCCCTCGACGAAAAAGTTATCTGGTTTTTCAGAAGACCACATTCTCATATTCTGCGAGTTTACGTAACCACTTAAATGAAACCAGGCTTCATCAGAAAAAAAGGTGATATTATGAAGTTCACCGTAGTTGTTTAAAAACCATTCACAAAATACAGCCCGTCGCGGAAAATCAACTTCATGAAGTTCTTGCTGACAAGTTAAACGATAGGAGAACAAACGCAAATCTTTTTTTAACACTGTGTGGCAGGTACCGACTGATACTCCCACCATTTGTGATAAAACACGTACAGAAGTTCTTGGCGCATTTTCCATTATTTGTTGGACATTTTCTTTTAATTCTTCAGTCCGCTTTTTAGGTCGGCCGCTTCCTTCTTTTCTTGTTACACTGCCCGTTTCACGAAAAACATTAACACAACGCTGAACTGCACTTTGAAAAATTTTGTACTCAACAACGCCGGGAAATTGATTTTGAAATTCTATGAAACATTCCTCAATAGAATACTTCCATATTCCATCAATCTTGCGTCCATTTCTAAAGTAGGACTCTATGATAAACACTTTTTGTTCTTGAGAAAACACCATTTTAAACGCTTTTTAAAACGAAAATATTCAAATTGATAGCGGCGATATAGCGCTTTGACAGATAACGTTTAAGTTCATTTGCTATACGCTACGCCCTACGTCCAAATTTTCAGAACCAACTTGACCACGTTTTTATTTGAACGCTCGTTAGTAACGCTAATTTTTGTTGGAAAAACATAATTCTAAATATTATGTAAAATGATAATTGCGATATGCGCCCGCTGAAATTATGCTTGCTCCGCTCGTATAGTCCCCCCACTCCACACTCTTTGACTCAGCTCGATTCCTGTGAAATGTATAAATCTTTTTTGCATCAGAACAGTTAAAATATGTTTACGATTTAAACAAATTTTCATAGTTATAAAGTATTTGCTTCAAACAATCAAAATGACTTTTGATTGTTATTGTACAGTACGTTGTTTTGCTATAAACTTCAACTTTGAGCTTTCATATCTCGATGACGATTTATCGTATCCACAAGATCAAAAGTGGATTTTGTTCGTCAATCCTTCCACTATTTGAACCTATAATTACATTTGAAAAATATGCAAATACGGTAGCTCCAGCTCTAAATGTTGATAAGTATTTTTTCGAAGAAATTTTGAAAAAATTCTAATTGTTGTTGAAATGGTTAAAATCGAAAATTTTTAAATAGGGATTGATAGTCGAGACTCCAAAGGATATATATAAAAATTGGGAGCTCAAAATAATCATTGGTTTTACCGTGAGAGAGAATAAAAAATAAATACAATTCTGTATTTTCTTAATTTACAATTCAATTGTGCGAAATCTGCTGGGTCGATTTCGATGAAAAAATTTGTGCAATATCATATCACGAATTTTCTTACGGTCTATATTGTATTGCAGCAACAATAATGCACATAATTTTTATTTTGAAGAAAATCTCAAAACGATTTTTTTTCCTTTGATTATTTTCTCTAATGTCAATATTTTTCGAGTTATACATGAAATAAGGGAGAAAAACGCGCTTTTTTTAATTTTTTTTACATTCTCTTGCACTAACAATTGTACACAACTTTTTCAGCGGGTGCATATCGCAATTATCATTTTACATAATATTTAGAACTATTTCTAACAAAAATCAGCGTTACTATATAAAACAACCGAATACCGACTGGACTAATAAGAGAAAAACTCACATCAGGAGCTTTAAAGAAAATAGGGAAAGAAAATATAAACCAATGAACACATAAATACTTTGTAGAATCTAGTATTAAGAATATAATATGTACTTCTATGTTCAAATAAAGTTTTGTGTGCACGTTAAAAGTTGATTGCTTTTTATTTCATATTTAGAATACTTTGTCATACCTAACTAGATTGAATTGTGACTAAACTGAGGGTGATACAAATTAATAGGGTTCAAATTCGGATTTACCACCCGAAAAACTATAAAAATCAGCTATAAAGATTTAAAAAGATTTTTTGAAGTGCGTTTTACAGGTCTGTGTAGGCATTTTATTGCATTTTATAACGATGAAAGGTATGTAGAATGATAATAGCAAAAAAAACTAACTCCAGAGAAGTGACGGTAAGTTGGCAAATTGCAAATAAGTGGCAAATTTACGTGTTTTTTCACCTTTTTTTTTTACTGCTCACAAATATCTAGACGACGTTTCGAAAAATTAGTTTTATGTTGTAGGCAACTAAATTACCTACAATTTAAGGTGCTTAGAGTCATATTTTACCAATTTATTAACGGTAAAATTTAAGTTGAACAAGGAAAAATCAGTTTTCGAAAATAACGCATTATTATTGCAAAAAGCGATAGATGTTGATGAAATTTATGAGAAAGACGGTCAATCCAATGACCAACATGTGTGCCAAAGACCAATTCGAATTGATTGTAAAATTGTTGCTCCAGGATACATGGGTCTAATCTTTGGAGCAGACCACTTTTTTGTGTGTTCCTGTGAATTTTCCATATTTTCTGTATTTAAGGGTGGTTTTTCTTTTCTTGCGCAACTGTCGTGGACTAATCATTTGACATGGCAGCATAAATTGAGTATAAACGTGTGGATTGATTCTACTAGTAACTTTCTGCTTATTAGATCACCAAATCGTCTCGGTGGTAACAATTATTTAGATTTTCTGCAAAATATTTTGCCGAAATTGTTCGACGATCTACCAGTTAATATACGCAATTCCATATATGTATATTATGTATAACGGAGCACCACCGTAGTTCATTCCCAATGTAAGAGAACATTTACATGATCAGTATACATGTAAGTTGATAAGCAGGGCATACCATGCCTCAATTTACTGGCCACCATGTTCACCTGACTTAAATCCCTGTGATTTTTTTATTTGTTAGTAACGATCTAATAAAAAAAATAGTTAATCCAAAACTATTACAGATACAAACATTTTGCAAGAGGGAAATTTTTTTAACAGATCCTTCATTTTTAAGAGAAAATATAGCAAGTCCTGTTAATCCAATTACCTCTCCTTTTCTATTAATAAAGTGCCTAAATTTCAATAAAATCTTTCAAGGTGTTAAAATTGTTTGAAAAAAAAAATTTTTTTTGTAACTTTGATATCCTCTAGCGACTAAGCGAAGCACCTTAGGACAGAGATAGATTTATTTAAATTTGATCACAGAAAACTGTGGTAGCTCCTCGTATACGGAATATTGGGACATCCTGTGTCTGATTAGCTTCACAATATGCGTCTGAAAACAGTAAAATTATAACATGACAATAATTCGGTTGTGGATAAAATTCATGGAACTGCGACAACAAAAGGAATAAATCAAATCACGTGCAGTCCGATGTTATTTTAATCTACCTTTCAACACACCCCTGCGACTTTGTTCTTGGCTTTGTTTGTAATAATTATGTTTTTGTTTTGGCGTAGCAAACACAGCCGAGCGACACGAACGATTCACCTGTTGTTAACGTTCGAGTCCCTGCTCAAATCTGACATACTTAGGGTTAATACAGGGTGATTCCTTAGTGAACCGTCATGGGGTAGATGCTTATAGGGTAACTGAGTATTTATTAAAGGTAATTATATACCGACTTCCACACCTGAGGAGATATGAACTCCTAAAGAGAGTTAGGTATGTTAAGTTAGCATATGGCATTTACATGGCAGGAAAAAAAGTAGAAAACAAAATTTACAATAATTAAATAAGCCAAGAATAAGTCATAAGGACTAGTGATATATTTTCACTTACCAGTGAAAAGAGAAGGAAATTAAATTAAATAATAAAGAGGAATTGCAGCGCACTGAAAAAAAAGTATTTGGATCAAACAAACAAGAGATAGTTTTAAATTTGCCGTAAATGTTATTTTATTCTATTCAAATGTACTTTCTTGAAACTATGTGAAATATTTGCTGTTCTAATCTATAATGTTTCTTAGAATTCATATTATTTGTAAATACCTATATATAATTTAATTTAAATCTTTTACAGTTTTGAAATGTATTATCTCGGACTTTAGCTACAATATCTCTTACAGTTCATCATAAACTGCAAACATACCAGTTCAAACTACCAGTTCCTTAAAATATATATGTATATTTAAAATTTGGTATTGCTGTAGGAATGATTTAAGACAAATGTAGCATATTATAATCAAACTTATGTTTTCTTGAAAGAAAATTGTAGCAGGTCACAGAATGGCGTAGGTGGGAAGTAGCACGATAGATGGAGCCACTTACTCCCTGTGTATACACATCTCCTTGTGAGTAACAACCTAAAACAGCTGGATTGTTGAGATCGTTCTAAAGACATAATGATGACGACTATCAATAAATCCCAAACTAACCTATGTCTGGTTGGTTTAACTTACAAACGATCCTAGCTGTTGTACTAGGTGTTGTGAGTTCTAAACAAAATATTTTTTATTACTGAGAAATATTTATATCCAAATATATTCTTAAAATAAGTAATATACAATCATTTGACTACTCAATTTTGTATTAAACCAACAAACGATACATTAATAATTAATATACAATACAAAAAATGTTTCTATAAAATCAATGTAGAATAGGGATACCGATTTTTCATAAAAACATCGATTTCGTGGATCGATCTAGATCGGTAATCAAGAAATCGATTCTAAAATCGTTATCTCGCATAGTTCCGTGATGGTTGGTTTTATATTTTTTTTATGACTGACGTCTATGGGTCAATGGCCGAACGCAAGACTAAAACTGCGGTTGAGTGTAGTGTTTGGTCTGGCGTTCGGTCATTCAGCAATAGATGCCACACAAAGAAAATGGTAGAAACTTAGGTGATTATGTCAGTTATTTTTCAGGATGAATTTTTGAAACAATAATTAAACATTAAATGTACCGGCCCTCATGCCTGGTTTTTATAAAATTTTTAATTTTTGTTTTGAGCGTACCATTACTTTATTTTATTTAAATCTAAAAATACAAATGTCTGAAATGACAATTTGACAAATGACATGAAACAATGATGAATAAATACCACAGACCACAGCACAGATGAATGAATACACAGAAATGACAAACACGGAACAAAAAAAAATAGATGTAGATGTGCGAGTGGTCGACAACTTGCCTAGCAGTGCAGTGCAGCAATGCGGAATTTGGTATGTTTCAGGTAATTTTAATTTATTATAGGCACCTTCTATTAATCATTCATATTACAATTGCGAAAGGGAGAAATAATATTATTACAACATGGCATTTTGGAGACCTTTTGAAACGGAACAAAACGAAATTTACCATCAATATAATAAAATTGTTTGAGGACATAAATAATTAAAATATGTTGTTGGCTAAATGAACGTATAATAGAAATTTTCTACACATTATATACAAATTATTTACCTTTATCAGAAAACTTTTTTAGGGACGCCTATGAAACTCATTAAATTTTATTGCCAGGCGTTTTTTTACATGTTCAACTGACTTCGGAAAGACTATACTTTTGAAGCAATATTTTTTTTTTGTATGTGCAAGCGAATCTTTGTTTTTAGTTTTAGCAATCGTCGAAGTCCCTCCCAATTTATATCGCTAATATTTCGCTGCACGGACTACATCAAAGGCGCTTTAATAACAATCCTTGCAACGGGGGAGTGTCCGAATTACTGGCATCTACTTCGGATTCGCCATAGTCAGGCGCTTCGGCAAGGGAGAAGGCCTCGATCAAGCCGCTATTCCTATAATGTTTTTATGAAATCGGTTTCTCTCGCGCCTGCCGTTGGCCGTGTTGGGGTGATGAATGCATCCCTTTTATTAGGATTTAATTATGTTTTTAATTTATAGGGTAATTTCTTAAAGGCAGGGTGCTTTCCTTTTGCCTTTGGTGCCGCATAACTTCGTTGCTAACCAAGGCCGATGAATATCCTGATTGGTTTTCAACGGTTTTAAAATCTTCTGGATAAAACTCCTCGAGATTTCAGATTACTAGTATTTTCAATAAATAAAATTTTCCGCCGAAGTTCCTAAGAAGCTCCCAGACGCCCCAAATACTGAAGCCGCTGTAGACGACACATCCGAAGGCAGGTACTGTGGGCAGAGCAGTCGCAGACGACGCTCTGCAAAAATTCACCTCACATTCAAATTAAGAATTTAGGAACCAAAAACACAAAGGTTGCAGTTGATGATATTCCATTTTCATAAACAGTTGACTAATTTGAAATACATACAGGATGGCCCAGAATTTGTGGGTAATCTCTCGAATTTATACAGGGGACGTTAAAATAACATAAGTTCCTATTCCAAATTTTCCCTAAAGGTTCCCTGAAAATCAATTTTTTTTAATAACTTTTAAAATACTTTGTATAATTTAATTATTTTTAATACGATGGACAACAGATAAGACTCTTTAAAAACTGACACATGAAAACAATTTAGCTTATTTGGTTTGCCAGAGACGGACTAGTTGTAGCACAATAATGTCAATTTTTTTACACCCTTTACGATAAAGGCACAAAAATAATATTTTTAGATAGCTTGAACCTTAAACTAAAAAAAATACCCTTGGTTGAGATCGATAACACGAACGTCCCCTGTATAAATCGGAGAGATTGCCCACAAATTCTGGAACACTCTGTATAACGTTTTTTGCAACAAATTTTAATAAAATGAAACTGAAATGACGCTTAGTAATATTAAATTAAACGTTTTTAAAATACATATGGAAAAAAGTGTAGAACTACTTAAATATCATCTCAAAAGGTTTGTTCGTACTCGTAGGAACATTTCTTTCTTATTTTGACTATAGTACAGTCATTGAAGCGGAAAATCAGCTGTAACCTACGAATTCTATTCTTTGAAACTGCATGGATTTGCATGAAAATTTAGAATCTTAGGCTCAAGTTCAAAAGTGACATAAGCCCGATTGACGCTTTTTGTTTTTTAGGGGTAAAAACTACCCCTAAATGAAAAAAATTGAAAAAATTAAGTTTTAAGCACTTTATTGATAAAAATCTTGGTCAAGCACAAAGATTAAATAATGTTCCATATTCTCGAACATGTTTTATGATATATTTGATCTTTTCGACCCTTTAGTTAACCCTTAAAAACTACCTCTATGCAAAAAATAATGATAAAAATTTATTTTTTAAAGATTTGGAATGATTAAATCGTGCAATGATTTAAAATAAAAGTTACCTTATAGCTAATAAATGAATTTTCCCCTTTCAACCCCTAAAAACCACCCCTGTATTGACAAAAATGATAAAAAAATTACTTTTTAAAAGCTTGGAATGCTTTAACGGTGCAGTTATTTAAAATAAAAATTTTCTCATTGCTTATGAAAGAATTTGTATCTCATAACAATAAAAATTCCCTTATATTGTTAGAATATGTTACTTTTGCCATTTTCTACTCTTATAAACTACCCTTTTACCAATATTAATGTAAAATATTTTTATTATAAACGATTTTTAAATATAATCAATCATCAAAAAATTGCTATGCTACATATAAATAATCACGCTTAATTGTTTACTTATTTTATTTGTATAATATAATATATAATAATATATAAAAATGAGAAAGCCTATTTTGCTCCGAAAAAATTTCATTGGTTTTTTTACTATAACTCGGTTAATTTTGAAGCTATAGTATCCTACAAAGAAGCATTTTAAAGATAATTTCAAGAGCTGTAAGATCGTGTGCATATAAAACCCTTTAAGTCCTTCGTTTTTTAAAGGGAAAGGATCGAAGGGCTCGAGACAGGTCGTTTTTTCACTAAAATGGATACTTCAAGCGGCGATATCTCCTTTATTTTTTATGCTATAGGAATAAAAAAAGCAAAATATTTGTTGAAAAAAAATGCTACATTATTGTTGTCTATCATGTTTTACGTATATTTCAAAGTTTCAGAGTTATTATATAAATAAGGCAATTTTTTTGAATAATGACAAATACGTTATCAACTTTTACCGTACATTATTTTAAAAAAAACGCATTCTAAACCGGTCTAACTTCAGGATCGTATGAAAAACACTAAAACAAAACTAATTGTAAAGGGTCTACGATTAATTTTAATTCTGATGGAAATGGTACAGCGTTTACTGCTCATTTTTTCTTAAAAAATATAATCCATCTGTTTTTGACGATAACTCCTTTAATTTTGCTCTCATTAACTTTTATGTGCTCATTTTGAAGGTCTTTTTGAGTAGGTACTACAAAAAACTGGAGTGTTATACACGTAAAATTAATCCTTTTTCCGTTATTTGACGTTGAATACATCGATTCGAGTATTCCCCCCAAAACAAATCCCCTTCCACTAACCATATTTCGCTTTGTATAGGACGTACAACACTTTTTAAAATAACGATTTTCTTTGTTTATTTATAAGCTACATTTTTGTTAATTGCACTTTTTTTAATAAAATGCATAGTTTTTGAGTTATTCGCGAAAAATACTTTGAAAAAGTGTTTTTTTTTCACTCAAAATTCCAAGTTTTCAATCGTGAATAACTAAAAAATTGATTTCTCGAAAAAATTATTCGAATATATTTTGCTTAAACTTTGATTCTCTATTGATTTTGAAAAAAAAATGTCCACCCCCGAGAAGGGGTGTCAACTCCCAACAGGGTGGAAGCGTCAATCGGCGCTATGTCACTAATGTTCACTGACCTTTTCTCCAACTATCTGCCAAATTTCAAGTCGATAGGTTCAGTTTCAAAGGATTCGGTGGTGAAAAACTTAAATGACTGTACTAGTATTATCAACCCCAGTATTTGCTTATAATATTATTATTTTTTATAAGCGTTCACAGATGACTCCTAAGACGTATTATTATTAGTATCAAAAAAAAACATTAGTAAAAAAATTGAACTTAACCTCCTATTTATACAAGTATAATACGGCGTTATTAACATGTAACCTACAACTTGATTCGTTTTTTACCACCTCCCGGGTAATTCGTTTCTTGCATGCCAAAGCTTTAAAAAAGTCCATTTTCATTCCATTTCAAAAAAAACATAAATCATTACTTCATGTCCGGAACAGAGCCACAAGAAACTTATTAAACTGGTATCGTGTCGGCTGTAAACAATTCCACTGGGGCAATTTGATGTCGGGCAGAGTCGAAACCTCCTTTTGCTAGGAAGTCCTTGAAGAGGGAACTGCGGAAAGATCGGGAAACACGCAAAACAGCTGTTCTGTGAAAAAAATTAGAAAACTGAGTCGTATGCAAAGTTGGAAGAAATATTCCGTATACAAATGAATGTTTTTGTTTCTAATTTATTTGATTCTCGAAAAACAAGCCTCATAGACGAGTCTCAATATCAGACGTATAACAAAACTACAAAACTGATCTTCGTCCTCCGTGGAAAAGCCAGAGATCGTCCGTCCTTTGTGTAAAAATCTGTGTAATGTGAACGCGTTGTAAGTAATTTAGTTTAGTACACAATATCTCTTTACAAATGGCGTATTTGTGAGAGGTGCATTATATCCATTACACTATTAATAAATTCAGGAGCTGATATCACAACTTTAAAAATCCGTGGTTGATGGAAATCTTCAACGGTAGCTCAAGGCTATATTGAGGAGTATATAACTCGTAAGTTGTTAGCAAAAAAAATTCCAACTGCAAGTATTGGAAGCGATTTTTTTTAATAATTTAACCACATTGGAGGATTCAATAGTTCATATACCATTTACTAGTGAGAACACTTCTACATCTATCCGCTAGATTATTGTAAAATTGTCTAAAGGAACATAATACAAGACATCCCCCATCTCGTGAGTCAAAAAATTTTATTAGCTAAATTTTCTATTTAGACAAATAAGTGAGGAAAACAGTTTTTTTCACTTTGTAGGGAAAACCATCAATTTTAGCGAAAAGTGACCCGCAGACAGCTTGTAGGGAGTAAATTTATCTACAAAATGAGACTTGTTAAATTAAAATCAGTTAATAAACAAAAGAGTTATTGCAAAAAAAACAAGAAAAGTGCCCATTTTTTAATTTTTTTATCTTTTAACTATCGCATTTATTGTTAAAATTTTATAAAACCTATGACAAGTTGAGGGTTTTGTCATACTTCAAAAGTGTGCCAAAAGTGGGCGCTGTAGGTGCAATAGTTTTCGCACAATTCAATTTGTTTATAACGGAGGCTCCAAAAGTTATGAACTTTATGCCTCTGTACAGGCGTTAATTTTCAACCAAACATGATTTTGAAAGCGTCATTGTAATCTTAAAGACGTAATTAAGCGACCTATTAAAAAATATCACCGTTTTTTTTACATTAATATTCTCAAATTGTGCATTAAAAAACTGTGCGTTTTTCGCTTATAAACAATTTAAATAAAATTGTTGCTATTTATGCTACCTCACCGAAAATAGATACAATAGATAGCTGGCAAAAAAATACAAATTTTAAAAAAGCACCCTCTACGACCAACAGTAGCCAAGATAAGAATTTTTTTTTAATCGTAGCGCAATTGTTTATAAACATTAAGACTTGAATTTTTCGCAACATAAAGTTTACGACGTAAACTACGATTTCCCGTGAATTGCATTGAAAAATGTGGAAAATTAAAGACTAAAAACTAAAAAAATGGACACTTTTTTTGTTTTTTTGCAATACCTCTTTTGTTTATTAACCGATTTTAATTTAACAAGTCTCATTTTGTAGATAATTTTACTCCCTACAAGCTGTCTGAGAGTCACTTTTCGCTAAAATTGATGGTTTTCCCTGCAAAGTGGAAAAACTGTTTTCCTCACTTATCTGTTTAAATAGAAAAGTTAGCTAATAAAAGTTTTTGACTCACGAGATGAGAGATCTCTTGTATTATGTTCCTTTAGACAATTTTACAATAATTCTCGGATAGGACTTTTTTCGAGTTTCTCTTTTATTTTCGCTAATTTTCCTGGTGTAGAAGTAAATGTTTCAAAACAGGACAAGGGATATCCCTTACTGGCTGTTCTAATTTCACTATAAATGTTTTTAATTTAGCGGTAGTAAAAATGATTCTAAAGCGACAGTTTCACATAACAGTCAACTGTTATCGCAGCGACTGTTAGGTAGGCGTATTTCCACTGTCAGGTGTATATTGATGTGAATCATACCACTTTGATCGCAGTTGACTGTTATGCCAGTTACTGCGACAATTAGAAATATTTCTACTTTTGCTACCGCAGTGTCTTATTTGAAAAATTAAAATGGCGAAATCCCGAAATCTGTTAACCGCATTGCGTTCTCGGACGAACAAATATTTTAAATAATCGAATTATATCGCGAAAATGAATGCTTGTGGTATATAAAGTCACCAGATTATAATAATAATATGAAAAGAAAAAAAGTAATTTCAAATATTGCTGAAAAAAATAGGTATAAGTGAAGAATTCGTCAAAAAAAGCTATATTTATTTTATATATTATTATTTATATTTATTAGAAAAAAAAAGAAAATTAATGATAGCCAACATACAGAGACGGCCACAGATAATATTTCCTGTCCAAGTCAAAACGAGGTCTGTTTAATAAAGGTGTTTTCACCCATTACCGTTTTTTCATGTATTTTCGTTTTGATAATAATTGTTTCTTCAATAATAACTTTTTTTTCATTAATACTAAACAAGTAACCACTTGTTTTTTATTCGGCGCCATTTAAAAAAATAATATATTACTGAAACTTAAAAGTATAGTCAATCAGTACAAAGCAGTAAATCTGTCACAGTAGAAAATCCCCCACCTCATAAAAATCGCTGCGATAACAGTCAACTGTTATGTGAAACTGCCGCTTAATGCCTAAGCAGTAAATGTGACACTTTAGTGCCTGACAGCTGTCACTAAAATTACGCCTTTAATGTCGATCGTCGAAAAATATTTTTATTATCATTTCATTGCGATTAAATCAAGTGTACTGTACAGGGTAGGCCATTTTAATCCCTCCACCCGGATATTTCGGTCCAGGCAAAGTTTAGCGAAGTGTTTCAGACAAAAATTACTGGACTCGGAGGGGGACATATTACGGTGACATTCCCTATGACCTTGAAGGCTATTTTCAAGGTCAACTTTGTTTTTTAAATAGGAAGTCCCATTTTTGAGCCCGGATTTGGAAAGAGCGGGAAATTCTACGTTCAGATGATGTATCATATGTGGGGTCAGTTGACCATGCAAGGTCATGTAAAGGTCAATTATATTTTTTTTCTCAATCTTTGCACCCAAATATCTCGCCAAAGGTAAGGTTTAGAAAAAAATGTTTCAAATAAAAGTTGCACGACTCCGAGGGGGATATGTTATGGTGACCTTGACTCTGACCTTGGGCGTGATTTTCAGTCACTTCAAGGTCAACTTTAATTTTTTACAGGAAACACTTAGTGCTGACCTCGGATTCTAGTAGAGCGGAAAATTCTACATTTAATAACACTTACTATGATAATATAAATGTTTGCTAAATGTTGTACGAAACTGTAAATGACAAATTCAAACATCGCTTTTAGGAAATTAGAATTATGTTACAATTAATACAAATTAATTATAAATAAAACACCCCACATATACATCATCTAAACGTAAAATTTCCCGCTCTTTCCGAATCCAGGGTCAAAAATAGGGGTACCTATTTAAAAACACAAAGTTGTTCTTGAAATGACCATGAAAATGACCTTTAAGGTCATAGGCAAAGTCACTATAGCATGTCTCCCTCCAAGTCTAGTAACTTTTGTCTGAAACATTTTTCGATAAACTTTACCTGTGCAGAGATATCCGGGTGGAGGGATTAAAATGGCCTACCCTGTATATTTTTACAATCGCTTTTTTCTCAGTGTAGTTTTTTCATAGAGATCACCGTGTACAAGGCCACGCAGCTGCGCTGCTTGTCTCCAGTCGACGCTATTAAGATCAGTCGACGCTAATAAGATCACTCCCCCTCGCCCCCCGATCCCGCTTTAATTTATACAATAACAAAGTAAGAATTTATCCCCGCCCCCCTTTCACCCCGCGACCTATTTCGCATTCAGGGCCGCGACTCGAATATATATATTACACCTTTTCCGGAGCCTGTTTTTCCGCTTTCCCAATCTCAATTAATCCGCAGTAGCGGGCGCGTAGCTGTTCGTTTGTTTTCTCCCCCGATTGTTTTTGTCGGTCGTCTCAGTCTTCGGGGCTTGTCGCGGCATAATTGGGTCTTATTTAATTCCGATACGGGAAAGGAACGGGAGTCGAGTGCTTTAACATATTTATTAAAAGAGAATTGAGAGCGTTTATATATTTTTTTATACAGAGAAGTAAGTCTGCTTCAAGGTGACAGATATACACCACTTGGTACAGCAATAGAACGTGGCGATATGGTTTTACGTATAAAAAAGGTGAATTAAAACAGATATAAAATGTCTGTAGTTCTGTGTCTACAGTACACATTGCAAACTTAGATGTAGACAAAAAAAAAAACAGTACAACATTTAATAAATATTTTGAAATTAAGTTAATATTTTTATTTTTACGAGAAAAAGTCATTCTTGATTAAAATGTTTGCTTGTCTATAAAATGCAGTTGGCATGAAGAATTTTCATCTTGCATGTACAGGGTGATCAGAAAATCGGTAAATATAAAAATCGTTCAAGAATTAACTGTCTCTGTATAATTTCAATTTGTGTATGAATTCGCATACTTTGATACAAACGGACAGTAAACATTTTCATTGTTCATTTTACGAGAAAAAGGTTGATTAAAATTTTTGCAGCAAAAATTACATTGGCATACAGTAAAATTTTCTAGGCTCTTACTTTAAAAATATGTACGGTTTTAACAAAGTAACTATGTCCAATTAAAAATTAAAAATAAAAAATGGTGGAGGCGTAGCTCGATGTGCGCCGTGACAAAATCACAAATATTTCCTAAACTGTTAATTTTACCGAGTTGAACCAAGAGGGTATTATCGTTGACAAATTCTTCATGGAACTTATTTTTTATGCAAGCACATTGCAATCGTCTTCTATGCAAAAATTGGGCATTCTGGGCATAATGAAGTTTCACTTACAACATGAAAAACAAGCTGTGTGCATGAGTTATTGATCACCAAATTTGCATCATGCTGAAGTCAATAGTTTAGAGACTGTAAATAAAAATAACTTTTTAATTTTGGCTTTTGAGGGCCCGTAAGTTGTTAACGAAGGCCCGTATGAAAAAAATGTATATGAAGAACTGATATTATTTTGACCTCATCTATTTGTACTAGACTTTTTTTTATCAAGTAACGGGACACCTTGTATATTCAGGATAGCACAGGTCAACGAAGGATTTTGGTGCGCTGAATCCGAATTTGGTCACAGAATTGCTCTATATAATTTGAAAGTACAAGGCTCCCTCTTTCGAATACCGTTGAGTTTGCTCAAATATCTTTATTTTTTCGTTTACATATCACATGTTAAAATTTCTAAGTTTATCAGTTTCTTAATATGCGAAAATCTACTAGGGATCCCTTAGACGTTAAACAGTTGATTGCAGTTCAGAAACTTCATACTCAGAAACCTTCAATACATATGAACTCAAACTCACAAACTCCAAATCCACAAACCCACAAACCCCAATCCCACAATCCCTAAACCCACAAACCCCAATCCCACAAAACCCGAACCTACAAACTCCAAGCTTACAAACCCCAAGCCCACCAACTCCAAACCCACAACCCGTATGGGTATAAAGTTTCTGAATTGCAATCGACTGCTTGATGTCTAAGGGATCCTTAGTAGATTTTCGCATATTAAGAAACTGAGAAACTTAAAAATTTCAACATGTGATATCTCAACGAAAAAAAAAGATATTTGAGCAAACTCAACGGCATTCGAAGGAGGGAGCCTTGTACTTTTAGATTCAACATATTAGTTTTTTGAAAAAGAATAGATGGCAATACTACATAACCTCAAGTATGACGAAAAATAGTGTTTTTTGCACTTTTAGGTTTGGATATCTCAAAAACCTGAAGCGATAGAGCAATTCTGCTACCAGATTCAGATTCAGCGCACCTAAATCCTTCGGAAATATATATTCAAGTTTCTGCTTCCAAAAAAAATAAAGTGTATCTTTTTATAGATTTTCCTTTTTCTTATGATTTATTTATTGATTGTTTTTTGTTGTTAAAAAGCTTCAAATATGCCTTTTCCGTTCAGCAATTAATTCAATAAGGTGGTTTTAATGAAAAGTAAAGTTCAAAAGAATAAATGGTGACGATTTATCGGAACTGCAATTTTGTAAAAAAAAAATAGTCCACAGTGAAATTAATCGAAAAAATGTTTACATATTTTAAAGATCCGTCAAAAAACTTCGACAACAGATCACAACACATGCGTCATGAAAATAGTCCGCCCGGTATAAAAATGATTTTGCTTCAAACATATTTTCAACGGAATAACCTTTTAACTTCATTAATCTCTGTAAAATAAAGACTTTCATTAAAATTAAAGTTCAAATTATTGGCTTAATATGAAAATGAGCAACACAAAAGGGGCTTGTCTATGTAAATTTCAGTAACTTCAGTATCCAGAGTAACTTAAAAGTGACTTTTTGGATATTTTCTTTACAAAAAAAGTGATATATTTTTTTAAAAGTGACCTCACTGGAAAATTCTAAATTTAGATCAAGAATAAGTTTTATTTCTTTAGGAAAATTAAATTTGAAATCAGTATTATGGAATTTCACGAGTTGTACGGTTGTAAGGCTCATCACTGAGGATGCTGCAGTGAAGAACGTCGAAACGTTTGCAAGCATTGAAGCGGTTCCGTCCGTAGCATCTCTAGAACCAATAACAAGAACTGGAATAATCAGAGCGGGCCTACGGGTTTTAATAGCGGATTAGCCCCCACAAAGCTTAGCAAGGCAGGTCAAATATTTATAATGCTAAGGAAGCGCAATAAGATCTGCACGAAGGCTGTCGTTTCCCGCGACAGGGTGACTTAGGTGGGGGGAATTATTATATGGTTCGTTCCTTACATGTTGGACGATTACTAGCGACGCCCTGTAGAGGGTAGAATAAAAAATGAACTCCAAATAAACGTGACCGCTCGGGTGGCGTGGCCTGTCACCTTTTTTTATAATGTAATCAAGAATTGCATGTTGCCGGGTCGGTGGTGTGCCTGTTTGACGCTCTGTTTTAAAATGCGCATATTTTAAAGTAAATGGTAAAAAGGTGGTATGCACGAGGATTACGGAAACAAAATAATAACGTGCAAATGCGATAAGAGATAACCTTTAACATAGTCGAGTACACAAATGAGAATTTTCCAAATTCGGGCTCAAGAATAATTTGAATACTGAAAATATGCGTTAGGAGGTCTTTTAATATCTCATGAGCCGCGAAATGCCCGAAAAGCGTAGCATATCCCCATAATTCTTCTAATAAGCACGTAGTGAAAACATTGACTCAGAACTAGACCATGTGCATCATTACAAGTAGACATGAACTAAGGCGCTCGGGCATCAATAAAGTCAGCTGGCGAACGTTCGTTATATATATTTTTATTGTTTAAATTAAAATAATAAAGAATAAGGCATTTTATTATGATTTTTGTAATCGGATCAAAGGCTTGTTTACGCTAGAGCTCGAGAGAGACTGTGAATAATAGGTGTAATGTTTTTAGGATGTAGAATAATTTAGGCGACGGTCGGAATTATGTTTCTGCGCATATGAAGGTCAAAGCTCATAAGATTTTAAAACATCTCTAACACCGTTGTTTAAGTAATTTATACATCTAATAACGATAAACACTGGAATTTTAACAAGACGCGTTGAAAGCCAAATGCATAAAACGAATTTACTGTTACAGCTACCGTACTGGGTATTTTTATTACACAACCTAGTTTATATGGTCAGAATATGTAATATTTCGATAATCAACGATTTCAATTATGTTAGCGAAAGCATATACATAAACTGCCATTACCCTGAAACCGTTAATTGTAACATTACATGCATAAAAATACAAACTAAAGGTATACGATATACGATCGGTCTTAAGTTTGTTGCTTTGTATAAAGGAAGGATATTTATTAAAGATACTTATTCACAAGCGTGGAACACCATACAAACACTATTCCAAAACACAGAACCTAAGGTTGAATTTTATTTTAACAAGGAATTGAGCAAAAATCATAGCGTTGAACTTACGTTATCAGAAAACAAAGCATTCAAAAACCATAATTTTCGTATAAAAAAGATTAAATTGACACGTTAGTAGACAATTCCAGCAAGATTTCATTGGTATTTTGAAATTAATCTAAAAAAAAATAAGGGAACACACATCTTAATGACAAGATAAAAAATTAAATTTTAGAATACAAAGAATTTGGAAAAATAGTTGCAAGAATTGTATAAACTAGTTGTTTGTGTAAGAAAAAATTTATTTGTTTTGTGAAAATATATAAAACAGTTGAATATACAGAGCAGACTTAAGAAAATAAATCAAATTGAATTAAAATAAAAATTTGGAAAGTCACATGAGGTAAGTTACAAGTGAAAGTTTGGGATAACAAATCCAAGTAAAGAAAACAAAGAAGAAACAATATCAACAAAGTCTTACCTAGGAACAAAGAATGCAGGCCAGAAGACAAAAAAGAAACACTAAAAAAAAACAAAAACTAAGATGAAATCAATGTTGGAAGTTCCAAGGAACTGTTAAAAGTAAAACGGAACTGAATTTTGGCAAACAACAACACATCAGACAAGTAATTGTGGTCGACATAGCAAATTCCGAGAAATGAAAAACCTATTGGGTGGCACAAACAAGTAAAAAGAGAAACAGGATATCACGATGCTTAAAGAACTGAAAATCGGAACACCAATAAGGACTAGAGGCGGTTAAAATGAGTTAGTTTCAATAACGAATATACGAGTATTAAAAGTAGGTAGTTTAAGTTTTCTTTGAGGTCAGACCCACTAGGTTATTTTGAGACAAAAATTTGTAGACACTTTCATTTTTTTTTATTTAAAATAAATTATATTTCTGCTTTGAAAATCAACACGATCTTTGCAAAATCACATTTCCTGTGGTTTTGTATACCAGTGTTATAATACGATAGAGGTCTTGCGGTTACATCAGTTATGCAAAAGGTATGGTTTCGGTTAGGTTCTTTAAATAAAATATATTATCACTACCATGATAAAAATAGTTAAAAACATTTTATTACAAGAGCACAACATATTATGTAAACCAGCAGTTTAACTTCGCTGTCGACACTTTCATATCAATCAACCGTTTTCGGAGTCCTTGAATAGACAAGCGCCCTTCAGGACCGTAATAAGAATATTTTACTTGTGCAGCAAAACGAAAAAAAAAAAGAAAATTAAAACTTGAGATAAATAATAAACAGACTAAAGATTATTTTGATCTTTTTTAACTTCAGCGTATCCAAACAAACCATCAAGAATTAAAACAGCTGCTATTTTTCTTTCATTGTGATCCGAATTATTGAAATTGCCACCTTTACGAAAAATCAGTTAAGAGATAAATTTTGCAACTTTTATTAATTTTTGAAATTTAAAATGTTTTATTTCCCAAAAATCCGTTTTTTTCATGAAAAATTGTTAAATATACCTAATTAAAAAAAAGGAAAAAATTAAAAAAAGGATCCAAGCTCACAGAATGGAAACACATTGAATTGAATTATTTGACGGATCTCCCAAATTTTTTATTTTTCAAATTGTCGTGTATTAATGTAATCTTTGTGCTTGTCTATTCTAATTTTTACGGGTCGAGAGGTTTCTCCGACATAATGTTTATTGCAGTCACAAAATATGCTATAAATGCAATATTTTTAATTTTGAAAATCATTATTTGAGCGTGTCTTTGACAAAAAAGTTCGTAGTGTTGTTTGAAAACTGTTCTAATGTTAAATTTGTTACCTATTCTCCTTAATTTTTCCAATAATACAGAAATCTATGGAATTTTTATTGTAAATGTAATTCCCTTTTCTTGTCTGGCATTTTTCTTTTCTGTCAATATTCTTAAAAACTGTTTTAAAAAAATTCACAGGTTATTAGTCCAATTAATGGACCATTAAATCGCAATTTGATCAATTTGCCTGAATGTTTTATATAAATTAGTTTGAGGTATATAATAACAATAAGTGACAATAATTTTTTTCAACCCCTGGCCAGGGGTTTTTCAAGACAAAGAGGTTTCGTATAAAAGTTGTAGAGCATAAAATTCTACATAAAAATGGTCTATTGGCTTTTTCTTGTATTATTAAAATTAACAGAATTAGGGTGCCCAGAAGATAAGGGACGATATCAGAAATTTAAAAATCATAACCGAATGAATTTTTATTTTTTAATCGTTAATTTTTATGATTTAACACTAAAACTATTTTTTTATGTCATTAGCTTGTTTATTTAAAATAATGAAAAATTACTTTCGCAATTTTGTTTTACGACAAAGATAAAAATCACGTTCGCTTTGTGAAATTGTTATAAGTAATTTTTTTATTAAAAATTAAAAAATATATCTATTTCTCTGAAAAGATAGTTACATTTTTTAGGGTAGATCGAAAAAAAAAAGATAAAATTCATTTATTTTTCTGCTTATGATTTTTTAAATTTCTGAAATCATCCCTTCACTTCTAGTCTTCCTAACTCTGTTAATTTTAATAGTACAAGAAAAAGCCAACAGACCATTTTTATGTAGAATTGTATGCTCTACAACTTTTATAAGAATTTTTTTTCTAGCTCTTACCCCTTTTGAATTATCTTGAAAACCCCCTTTATTTTATCTTTTTTCACCCCTGGCCGGGAGTTGAAATAAAATTACTGTCACTTATTGTCATAATATACCTCAAACTAACTTTATATCAAAAATTCAGGCAAGTTGACCAAATTGCGATTTAAAGGCCCATTGGACATTTTTTTTAAATTTCGATTTCGATAAATTGCAAGATATGAAAGGGTTTATTTCATTAATTTTTTAATTGTTTGAAAGGTGGCAAAATGTCCAATAAATAAGGAAACCGTTTTCATTCATTCTGACTTTTACTGAACACAGTTTTCAAACCGTAAAATTTTTATTATACACAGCTGGCGAATTGTGGAGGGTCTCTGCAAATTGAAAACAATGCGCGGCCTATCATGCGCGCCTTACGATTTCCGCTTATCTGAATTTTCTGGTTTACATATTATATACATAAGAGTACTAAAGGTATGTTTCGACGTAACGTACTAAAGGTTGTTCTCACGACGCATTGTGTATTTTCAGAAGAGCTTCATTTAAGATAACCCGCAAGCAGTTGTGTGCAGCGTGCCGGAAATTGACGCCATTCCACCCGAACGAAAATAACAGTCGTAAAATTCAAAATGTAAAACATGACGTTAAATTAGCGCGATGCCCGTTGGAATAAATCACCACTACTAAGGACTTTAAAGTCTGCCCGTAAACAAAACGCTCCTGAAAACGTCGGTTTGGATCATTAAGTGGAACATAACCGATAATGATGTTTCATAAACACAACGTTGCGCGGGAGATGAGTGTTCGTTCTGTTCGCTGTCCGATGCACTCTTTTTCTGTTCCCCGCCGTTACGAGTAATTAAGTACATACAAAACGTAATAAAAAAAGTTGTAGACATAATCGATAACATCGACGATAAATGGGTTTAAAATATTACATTTTAACAACTCTTGTTATTAATCTTTGGTACAGTTTTTGGTGTTGAACTTGCTATTAATAGAGCTGTCATAATTGGCCGCGCACCAAAGTCGTGCGGATCATCAACATAAAATAAAGTGAACAATAATTATAAAATTTTTGTCATTGTATCACTGTGAAACACATAATTTGTTTTACGCATCGTTGTTATCGGTTCCACAATCTAGATGGGATCCGTTATAGATCGCATCATCGCGTATGTTTCTACCCTTGTAGGCTATTGATTATATATAAAAAAAAAACAGGGTTAAAAGACTATGATGTTCAACCAATTTTATTACATGAATCGTTCAGTCATTTTAGATGAAAAAAACGCGGAGTGCTATTAAATTAGAAGGTGGAAATCGGAGATAGAGGTGAAAATGCGCCCTTTTCAGTTTTTTAATTGTAGCTCGAAAACAAAGCAAAATTTCGGTATAGTTCATAGGAAAAATTATTTAGAGAATCGAATTTCCCATCGAAATAACTTATTTGAAAAAGTTAAAAGCAAAATTTTATGCAAAAAATCGTTAATAAACGATTTGAAAAAAAAAACAATTAGATTTTTAGATTTTTTACTTTTTTGCCTATAGTTTTTTTTTGAGCAAAGGTAGGTATAGGCAATGCTTCATAGAAAAAAAGTAGATAAAATTTCCTACAAAATAAGAAGTTGTAAAGTATTTTTGGACGAAAATTGATTTTGATTTTTTTTACTTTTTGAAGTAGGCAAAGAAAATTGTACAAAAAAACTAGATGAGATTCCCTTCAAAATGATGCGTTTTCAAAATTTTTTTGACATATGACGTGGCAAAAGCGCAATGCATTGGTTCCATTCCATGTAGACAACAGTCCACAATATACGAGTACATGTAGATGGTTGCACGTTAAAGAAATTCTGACGCCTCTTTTCTGAAGTAAATTTATTTCTGTTAATTACCAATTTTTAATTGTTATATCAAATACACAAAAACTGCTTACTTAAATAGGAAAAGAGTTTAATTAACTATTCCTTTGCCTTTGAAGACGGATATTCTACAGCAAAAAAAAAATAAGTATTCAAAAAGTAAAATGAAATCCACTCCTCTTAAATAACTGGGAATAGCACACAGTTTCATTAAAGTAGTTTAAATAGGTGTGAAATGCTTTGATGGTTTTTCTTGGGAGAAATAGAACGAGGGATCGTTTTATTTAATCAGTGTTTGAAAAGTGTGCAGCTTTTTTAAGAAGCCAATGAAGGATTTAGAGTTTCTTGTTTTTTTGTAAATGATCCGTGTAGATAGAGTACCTACTCCTAGTCCTTGACTATCAAATATGAAATTATTTTATTGGTTTCAAGGTTTTCACAGCCCGTGCTGATATTTAAAGTACGATGGTGTTTTGTGTTGTTATGGTCGCCGCCAATTACGAACATTGCACTTTCATAGCTTTAGCTAGGAATCTCTGACCTGCCCTTGTTGTTCTCGGCCTAGGCTTTGTCGGGACCTTTGTGGATTCTAAGGCCGCTACACTTGTGAAAGAGACAGCCGAGTTCAGCGGTCAGCTCAGTCAGCGGTTTCAAATATGTTTCTTCTTGTTATTGTGGTTAGTCAGTAGGTATTAAGAAAAGTTATTCTATTTGCACCTCGATTTGTTTCCTCTTCAAATATCCTAAGTCTATAAAAAATTATGAAAATTACACTTATTTTCCACAGTTTTCGAGATTAATATGCACTTTTTCAACTGAACTCAAAAATGTTCCGCGCAGGCACTTTGGTATGTAGAAGAAAAACGGGGCAAACGATGAAAAAATAGTTATTTACACCATAAAGGAGGTAAGTATTATTTACCAGTCCATGACGATTTTGCGCCCGAGCGGAGCGAGGGCTGGCCATAGAGTCCGAGACTGGTAAATTATACTTAACTGCTGCGTGGTGTATAACATTTCATCTGCTCCTATAGTTCTTTATGGTTCATGGAATAAAGATTAGGTTTTATTTTTTGACATTTCTTAATCAATTCATTTTGGCATTATTCGAAATCTTGCAAAGTCGCCTTGGTTGTTTGGATTTTGTCGTCACCTAGACATTCTCAAGAAATATATCAAGATTAGATTAGAAATTAAAACTGAAATTTCACGCTTTTTTATGCTCTATCAAGCAGGTAGATCTTACAACCAACCAGTCGGCAACAATACCCCTCCTATGATTCCTAATAAGACTGCACAGTTTTTGAAACTAGAACATCCTGAGACATATACAGGCCATTCATTCCGAAGAACATCGGCAACGTTTTACTGGCTAATACAGGAGTTGATGTATTAGCAATCAACAGACATGATGGGTGGAAATCAGCCACAATTGCTGAAAGTTATGTTGCTGACATAAACAGAAATGAAATAGCCAACAGGATTCCTTACAATGACACTTCAACTCCAAGTTCTGGTAGTACGTCGCATCATGCTGTTTGAATGGATCAGTCAGATAATATTGAGCCTCCGGTGACTGAAGCGGAGCAGTCATATCATTTTGAAAATCTGACAATTAGTAAACGCGAGGGGAATAATTATCCAGAATCTATAAATGTAATACCTGTACAATTACTATAAATATTCATTCATCATATTTAATAAAATGTAATGTTGATCAAATATTTCTATTTATTTGTTCATAAAATATGCATTTATAACTCGAAATCGCTTTTTTCCCTATCCTCTTCTACGGTAAAATCCACTTACCCCCTTAAAAACAATGTATTAATAGTCTATTTAGTATAGTGGGAGCAGACAAAACAAATATGTTCTCAGCATACATATTTCTTCCCGAGCGTCAGACAAAAAGCATCTCACCTCGCAATCCATCCCTCGTAGAACAGCTACCACGTCCCCTTTCGCGGCGGCCACCCCGCCGCGGCAGCCGAGGGATCGATATCAATAGCGGCGTAGCAGGTCGTGTATTTTTCATGAAGGGTCCCATTCGGACCGACCGTGTGGACGTTCCTTGCGACCTCAGATATAATTTGACCCTAAACGATCAACCTCCCCGTTTCCGGATGGCGAGGCGTCCTCTCGGCACACGTGCGGCTCATCGACCCCGAATTAGGTCACGCCAGGTGTCAACAGCGCCAGCGGCGGGATTTGTTAGGGGATGATGCATCGTTATACAGGGCTGGTCAGAGTTGTACGGTGTATAAATACTACTGAGAATTAGCGTCCAGATTCTTTTTTCTAGCTATTTCATCAAAGTCGTTCTTAAGTGTCATAAAGAACTGATGGCAACCAACAATTTCAATGAGCTGTCGGCATTTTGATCTCATTCAGATGTTTCCAGTGACCTTGAATGGAGAATCGCTGGTCAAGGCCGTAAAAAATTTGTTTTACTAGCATATTAAAATAGTTAATAATTGTAGAACTTCCAGCGAGATCACTTAGAAGACTTTTTATTACAAAAACCGATCACTAAAGTTACTCTATTTGTAAATAGCCCAGTCGGTGGAGGACACAGAAACAAGTAACTAGCAATATGGCTGATTTCTTGTTATAAGGATGTAGTTCAAAAACATTTTGATTTTCAAAATTTTTTAATATTTTGGACTGGGATGAAGATGGAGAAAAATAAAAAATACCACCGTATAGGGGAAGTTTTTTCCATTAAAAAAGATACTTTGTACTTTTTTCGTCCGAGCTATGGTTTGTCTGGAATAAATTATTAATATCATGAAGTAATCTTCCGCGGATAAACATTTTCAAGTAGGAAGTCTAAACTTTTCAATGGTATGGTTAATTTTTTAAATAAAAAAGTAAGCATATATATATATATATATTTGATCGAAGACTGAGCGTTTCAATGATAAGTACTTAAACATAACATCCACAAATTTTTTTCAACGTCGTTAATTGTTATTTAGGTGACCTCTTTCACAAATAAAATTTCCGGGTAATGGATTTTATCTAATTACGAAATACAACCCTTGTAGTTATTTTAAAAATTTTAGGAATCTTGAGTTTACGGCAAAATATATACATATTAGGGTGGCCCAAAAAAAAAAGAATATTTTTTTTTGTGTCTCTTGTGAAAATATGTTAGTCTTATCATGTTTTAAGAACTCCCCAAAAAACCACTCAAAAAAAAATTGTTTTAGAGTTCGCTCAAGATTTTTAAAAATTTCCAACCGTCAAATATTGATTTTTTTTAAATTGTTTTTCTCGTTATTTTATCTTTTTCTAGGTTGAAAAAAATCTCGGTTCTGGAAATTTCAAATCGATATTTTAATTTCTAAAGGTCACATAATTATTTTAACTTTAAAAGTCGTCTACCTAAAATGTTTTCGAGCGACCTCTAAAAATAAATATTCACGAACTAATATTTTTTTTTATTGAATTTGATGAACAAAAGAATAGAAATAAATCACATTTAAATTTTAAAAAATAAAAAAAATTATAAATATTTGATCCTCAGTGCGATAGTAAATTTCGGCTCGAGAAGGTTAGGTGTCTCGTGATTCATTTCTACTCTTTTGTTCATCAAATTCAATAAAAAATAAAGTTAAAATAATTATGGGTTACCTTTATAAATTAAAATATGGATTGAATATGATAAAGTAACGAGAAAAAGAATGAAAAAACTTTTTTGACGATTTTGGAAATTTTTAAAAATCTTGAGCGAGCTCTAAAATATTTTTTTTGAGCTGATTTCTTGAGGGGGCTCTTAAAACATATTTTCACAAGAAACACGAAAAAAAATATTCGTTTCTTTTGGGCCACCCTAATATACATATATTAGCCTTTGGAACTTTATTAAAACTAAACTAATTTCAATTATACTTTTTTAAAATGTTGGGAAAATTACACAGATTAAGAATCTCTATAAGTACAAATTCATTTGGTTACGAACGTTTTTTCGCTTTTAATGATTTTTTTGAATATTATAAGAAAATAGCAATTTTTCTGGTTCCTGATGCAAATCTCATTTGATCGTTTAATATAAAATTTGATACTGTTACAATATGAAAACGAATATTCAAAGAGTAAAATGTAAGTAATGAACGCGTATGAAAATTTTTTTGGACTTTGGGAAATTGATAGACCAGTGAACTTTTTTTTATATTAATCTGCATACTTTGTAGAACTTATAAAAAAACATTCATATTGCTAATTACTTCTCCTTTTGAGGCTGAGTTTTTTCGTTTAAAAATATGTTTAAGTCCAGTGGCGGCGCGTGAACATTGATTAAATGTGTTCTGCTTAGAGTTGTTACATTTGTTGAATTGAATTCCGGGATATTAAGTGCCCGGAGTTTCTAAATGGCGCCGCAGGCGAAAAATTTTAAAATTTTCAAGGTCACGCGTTTTCCTGGCACTTCTGAATTTCAAGGAACAATGAATTTATAAAAAAAATACAGATTTTCACAAGAATGATTTTTGAAATTGATACCGTTTTGAAATATCTATTTACGAATTACCTACTGATGGTATACATAAAATGGAATAAACTAAATATATTTTATTAAATTATTGAATATTGTTTATAAACAAAAAAATCGTTTGTGAAATTTACCAACGATTCAACGAATTTTAATTTTCCTCGGCGTGTTATGATTTTTTCTTTATCTTTTTTTATATATATGTACATTATATTATATTCCGGGAGTTATACGTGCAAATCCGAAATCCGGGACCATACAGCTAATTCCCGGTACAATCACAGAAAATCCCGGTCATACCCATGTGGCTAGATGTTCTTTTAATATGTCAAGATCTGTACTAAAATTTATGAGTCCACGAAACACATCAGGGTTGTCCGAATTTTCTGTCTTTTCGTGTCCGCGAAGTGCTAATTCGAAAGCTCCGCAAAATTTTATGCAATCTATGATTTTAGATAATACATAACGATTTTTCATTACCTGTTCATTGTGTTTCCGTATATTATCCCAAAATGCAGAATCTAACTGACTTCTTAGATATGTTTATTTTACCTAAAGACTTAATGACTTAAATCTTTCACACTGTATATTGTCCATGCTTTATCCCCACCGAAAAGTAAGCACGGAAAACAAAACAGTGAATTTTTTAAATCACACCCGTACACCCACTCTGCTTTTGTGTGTACATTATTGTTTTTTTATAACTTTTACTTCTTTTATTTTTAGTTTATCCTCATAAGGCAGAGAACCAAATAAAGTTTTTTTTTAAACGAAACGCTATTCATTTTAATAACTATAATATCCCTAGACGCCTAAACGAAAATATTCACACGTGCCGCTCGCATAAATAAACCACCACATACCACGTACGAAATATTACTGCATTTACTGCAGCGCAGTGGCTGTCGCTATTGCAGCCGCAAAAGCCCCTATCTTCGTGTACTGGGTCACGTGCCTGATTAGCCAATAAAAACAAAGGACGCATCTAATTGTTCGTTGTCCACACATTTTGTATATGAGGTTGCATATATTAAGGAGCGTAGCTCGCGTCGCAATAAATAATAATATAAGCCCCTAGATTTATTTTAGCGCGAGTACATTTGAATTCTTTAAATATTTTGTTGATATTTAATATGATTAAATACATAAAATTTTATGTGTTCTGCAGCTCCGCAGCTCTTATGGTAAAACCGCCACTCTTTAAGTCTATTTAAACGTAGAATATCTCAAAATCTTTTTCATACCGGGTAGAACATTTAGGTATCATGTATGAAGATCTTAGAAACTGTGTAGAAAAATGGTTAAATGGAGAAGATTTAGACCATACTGTTTCGGTTGTTACAAAATGGGGAACGACAATAATACAGTTTTTTTTTTACAAGGCGTTTTTTCCGTTGAGCTGGTATGCTTCAAGAAGTGTTTTTTTTTTGTTTAGGCCGCGCTACCCGGGTCCGACACGACGGACGCACCCCCGATTTAATCATCGAGGAAGAGCGCCGGGCGCAATCTTCCGAAACATTGTGCTATTTCCCTCGTCGTCCCGCTCAAAACCGCAATTCCGAATGGCGAAAAAAATTGCTAAATTAAACATGAGGACACCCTTTTTCATCCGGCCCGGCGAAAAAAGTGTACGTAGTCGTCGGGTCGGACAGGGGACAAATGGCGGCGGAGACGGACGCGGGGGACGGGTTTATTAACGGGATCCTCTCCGTCGGCAATCTTAGCGTGCACACATAAATTTCCCGTGATATCTGGGCTCTTGTTAGAGAGGCACGCGCTGACAGGAGCGTTCTCTGCGGAATAACTTACAGCCAAGATGTTTTTTTTTTCGCAAGCATACGCTGTCACACTCAATCGTTAAATAATTTTTCTAAAGCAGAAAATAAACCTGCGTTGAACCATTTGAATCATGATCCTAAGTTAGACTATACAGGGTGTCTCATAATTAGCTGCCAACCCTGAACAGGCCGATTCTATGATCAAAACTAAGTAAAAAAGTTCATATGAACATGGGTCCGGAAATGCTTCCTAAGGGCACAGGGACCCATTGAAGAGGGAGGAATGGAAATCATTTTTTTGCAATATCTCTCAATCGCGTTGTGATAAATGAATGAAATTTGGTATACACAGCTAAATTTTGATGAGCAATTTGATGGACTAATCCATTTATTTCCACAAGGTCCATTGGGGTGGGTACGGGGGGGCCCTTGGTACTTTGCGTGTGTAACTTTTTCATCTTTGACTTTTTAACAAATTGGACAGCAAATTCCGTTTTCCCGAACTGTTTTACGTTAAAAAGGTACTCTTGTTTCAAATCGTTATCTTTAACGGTTTCTGAGAAAATCGCTCTTGAATTAATCCCACTTTGGTCAATTTCATAGTAATTTAAACAAAAAATAATAATAATAATTTTCCTTTCCTCTCTTTTCCATTTAAAGGATTAATTTTTATTTAATTTAATTTTTTATTATTATTTTTTTATTAAAACTAGATTAAATTGAAACAAAATATTTTTTTTTGTTTAAATTACTATGAAATTGACCAAAGTGGGATTAATTCAAGAGCGATTTTCTCAGAAACCGTTAAAGATAACGATTTGAAACAAGAGTACCTTTTTAACGTAAAACAGTTCGGGAAAACGGAATTTGCTGTCCAATTTGTTAAAAAGTCAAAGATGAAAAAGTTACACACGCAAAGTACCAAGGGCCCCCCCGTACCCACCCCAATGGACCTTGTGGAAATAAATGGATTAGTCCATCAAATTGCTCATCAAAATTTAGCTGTGTATACCAAATTTCATTCATTTATCACAACGCGATTGAGAGATATTGCAAAAAAATGATTTCCATTCCCCCCTCTTCAATGGGTCCCTGTGCCCTTAGGAAGCATTTCCGGACCTATGTTCATATGAACTTTTTTACTTAGTTTTGATCATAGAATCGGCCTGTTCAGGGTTGGCAGCTAATTATGAGACACCCTGTATACGAACAAAAATGTATTAAAAATTTATACATTTGTAATACTATTGACAATAATGTAGGTATACAGGGTGTTCCATTTAAGAGGGATCCTTCTGTAACTCTGCAACTGTAAAATTTATAAAAAAATGGTCTTAATAAAAGTTGCCTGGAATCATATGGGACATGTAAAGAAAATATTTTTAGCTTTACAGGGTGTTCCATTTAGGCTTGTCAGATCTCCCGGTTTGACCCGGAGTCTTCGGGTTTTGATGGTACATCTTCGGGCTCCGGGTTAACGCATCATTTCTTCGGATTTTGTTTGTTGCGGGAAAATAGTGATTTTTTCTACATTTTCTGTTTTTTTTAATCCATTTCCCCGGGTCACAAAGTATATATTTCCTGATTGTGTCCTTTTTTGCGATTTGTCCGATTGCAATTACAGAATTTTTTTTTTAGGCGTCAATTATACAAACGGGTCATATCTCCGGGTTTGTCATGAAATAGATCTGGTAACCCTAGTTCCATTTCGGATGGCCGCTACATAACTTTGTTGTTTTAAATGGAATACACCCTGTATATTATTGCATTTTTAAATTCCTTGGTTAATATTAGGAAGGGTATATTAAATGTACATGGTGTTTAAAACTTACCGTTTTCGAGATAATCAGTTGTTTACATTTAATAATTTTACGAATTGAAAAACTTTTTTTTTTCAAATGAAATGACCCATATTAATTATCATGGGTGAATGCCAAATTGAATGTCCTTTAGACTGGTATAAGGTTATCCATACTTATCTTGAACAGTTTTCCAGAAAAATCAAGTTATTTTCTAAAGTCCGAAAAAGTAGCTATGTAACAGCGTCAAGAAGGCCTTGCAACACCACTTTTCTCTCATATTTATCAGGCCTGTGACTTACAGTGTCAATATTTACTGGCATATTTAAAAAGTGGTATGACAAACAAAAGTAAACCAATAACAACGACTAAAACAAAACGCAAAACGAAAGAGAGAGAGAGAGAGAGAGTTACAGAAGAATCCCTTTTAGGTGGAACACCTTGTATAGATAATACAATTCACTACAATTTATGTTACACATTTAAAATTTAAAACTTCATAGAATTGTGTTAAATATATTCACTTCTTATTTTGCTATACTCGTAATTGTGTTAAATAAATATTAATAAAATCTCAAAATTTGTATAGAGGGTGTTTTCAAAGGAAGAAGCACAAATGGTACAGGTGAATCTACAGCAAAAATATATATGTTTTGCATAAAAATGACCCTAGTAAAATGTTCAACCTTTAGAAGATACAGCCACTCAAAGTTTCCAAAAAAAATATGGCTGTAATTTGAAAATCAAAAATGGCATAATAGTCAAATTTTACATAAATTTTATACTAATGCATGTGCAACTTGAAGTTGAACAACTTGAACAACTTAAAATATTGATATTAATAGTAGTTCTCTACCTACTGATTCTGTGACAGTAAAATTTTTAGGTCTAAATTTGAACACAAACCTTAACTGGAAATGTACCTAACTAAAAATATAATATCAAAATTGTCTTTAATAATTTATTTATTTCGAAATATTAGAACAGTCCTAAGTACCGATCAACTCCTTTGTTTATACTATGCCCAAGTTGAATCCCGATTTAGGTATGGTGTTTGTTTCTGGGGTAATTCAACTCTCTCGTCCATATTTTTATTGCATATTTTATTGTAGAAATATATTTAAACATTATAAAATTCTCACGTTGCCAGGTATTTATATTTTTGAAATATGTGTATACATATTCAAACACAAAAGCAAAGGACCCCGCAATAATCTTATGGAAATTGGGTTTCTGCCAAATTGTCTAAATTTTTGATATGTTGTAGATTTTGTCATCCTGAACAAAAGTCTCCATGGGCACAAAGTGCCAAAATGAACATTTTGGAAGCTACGGAGCTGCCAAAGCTCCCCTGACCCGTTGCAAAACTATTCATTTTCAATACTATTTACAGATGTCAAAAGCATATTTTAATTATTCTAATATATAGGGTAATGTTTTTGAGGTCACTGGATTCAACCCTCATGTCAGATTGGACAAATTGACCGTTGACAGCTGTCAATACACTGTCAACGAAGAATAGAAAAGTAAATATTCTCTTTTCACATTGAGAGTTTGGGCTTTTGAGGGAGCTGAATTCAATTCTCATGCCAGATTGGCAAAATTGACAGTTGACAGCTGTCAATTGACTGTCAACGAGGAATATAAAAGTAAATATTCTCTG
>NW_019416458.1:548334-627950 GCF_000390285.2 Anoplophora glabripennis
ATATTTACTTTTATATTCCTCGTTGACAGTCAATTGACAGCTGTCAACTGTCAATTTTGCCAATCTGGCATGAGAATTGAATTCAGCTCCCTCAAAAGCCCAAACTCTCAATGTGAAAAGAGAATATTTACTTTTCTATTCTTCGTTGACAGTGTATTGACAGCTGTCAACGGTCAATTTGTCCAATCTGACATGAGGGTTGAATCCAGTGACCTCAAAAACATTACCCTATATATTAGAATAATTAAAATATGCTTTTGACATCTGTAAATAGTACTGAAAATGAATAGTTTTGCAACGGGTCAGGGGAGCTTTGGCAGCTCCGTAGCTTCCAAAATGTTCATTTTGGCACTTTGTGCCCATGGAGACTTTTGTTCAGGATGACAAAATCTACAACATATCAAAAATTCAGACAATTTGACAGAAACCCAATTTTCATAAGATTATTGCGGGGTCCTTTATGATAAATAACAAGTATCACAATTCACAATGTCAGTACCAGACAAAAACATAATTTTCATGTACCATTTGCACGATTAAATTTAACTACTCGTTCTCCAAACTTTGTAGGACCTAAAATATTTAATTGTTTACCTGTGGAACTAAAAAATGCAAATAATGAGTTTTTATTAAAAACAAAATTGAAACAATATTTAACGGCTGTCGTGATAATTTCCGTCGCTAGATTTGAATGCCGCAAATATTTTACCTCGGCAATATTTTATTTAATAAACTCCCTTTAATTGTTTAATCTGTTTAATTATATTCATCCTAATTAACATCTATGTTACCAAAGGCGTGTCCCCAGAGGGTCGATACAGGTCTACCGTTTATAAGCAAACTCTTGGCCAGAAATACCTGACGTTCCCTACCCAGATTTTAATCCCGTCGGGTTGCATTCCTGGACTGAAAGTATGCCCTAAGATCTCCTATATAGTTCGAGTCGCACGGTATTTAATTAAAAAGGAATTCTCTGGGAGTGGTTCGTGTCGCAGATTTGCAGCTGGTCCGACACGGTCGATGTTCAGGAGATTGTGTCTGCCTTGCAGCACGTATACAGGGTGTTTATGCAATAAATACATTCCTTCGACAATTTTCATTAATGATCCAAAATGTCGTGTATTCCAGATAATTAATCAAGATATATTACGCGAAACTTAGTCCGACCCTGTATAGCCCGATTTAATCAACTGATCAACTGCTTACAATTCAGTAACTAGGATAAGTTTAGTGTGATTTTATTTTCAAGATAAAAAATGTTCAAATCAAGGGACAGAAAATTTTGAGTAGCAGTAATTCCAACGATTTTTGCCAGTCGAAATGTTCTCGGTTAGAAAATATTGAAACAGCCATGGGACTGAAAGTAATTAAAATATAGAAAAAATAAAGTAATCACAAATCGATATTAGGTAATTATACAAAAATTGCTCAAAATTATTTCCACAAATAAATAAGCGTTGTCTATTATAGGCAGTCAAATTGTCGAAAATCCCTTGTTTTTTTGCCAAAATTTAGTTCAATAAACAAAGAAATGTAAAAATTAGGAAAAATTCCTAACAGAAGAATCGAATGAACTGCTTTACTGAATGTTAGGGTTTCATTTTCAAAATGGCGTCCAAAGTTCGTAAAAACAGTTTTTTTTTCATTTAAAAAAAACTACATTTTAGAAAAAATACTTTAGACAAAAGTTGTAAAACTTTTTAAACAAAAATTTTGTGCCCAGTCCGATGTCAATTGATAAAAAAATTAATTGCAAAGAAAAACAGCTACAAATCGCATATTTTAAAAATTTTTATATCTTTAAAACGAAAAAGGATTTTTTGCGAGACTCTCAAAATATGTAGTCCTGGTAAATAGAATAAGTGTATTTTTGTAAAATTGCAAAATATTCGAGTTTTTGCAAAAATTTAGTTTTTTGGAAAAAAAGATATTCAATCACAAGCAAAACGCCACATTGAACTTAACCTAGTTACTTAATTACAAACAATTGGTCATTTGATTAAGTGGGGTGACACAAGGCCGACCTGAGTTTCGCGCAATAATTATTTAATAATATTCTGGAACCCACGAGATTTTAGTTTCTTAATGAAAGTTGTTTATTTTCTGATTCTCTACTACCCCTTTGATGCAACGCACTTATTTCAGAATCACCACGTAGGTACTAATATCTAGTTTCGTCAAAAAAAATATAAGGCATTATAATTGGAACACAGCTTAATGAAAGATACTTGAGGATAAACTAAGACGATTGAGCACTTCTTTTTCATCTACAGATTGTCGATACCATTGCACCAACTAAGTTGAAAATTTCAGTAAATCTGATAAACACGTATACAGGATGTTACAAATTCGCTTCTCACTTCATAAATTTCGGAAACGATAAAAGGTACGAAGTAGCTTAAATGGAAGCAAAGTTGCGTAATCAGGGGACCAACATTATGCCCCTAAAAAATCAAAGCTAACATGCTTAGTTTTCGAAATATTTGAAAAAAAAAACGAAATGTGGAAATCCGTTTTTGTTTCATTTCAGCCTTGTTTGAGGTGATATTGAAAAAAGAAGAACACTTTGTCAAGGCCACCCTAGAAATTTTATTACATTTTTTGCAATACTTTATGACCCCCAATACTGTATTGCCTCAGCCCAAATCAGATTCAGACGTTTTGTCTCGAAAAATTCATCTTCAGTGTATCCGTTCCAAATTTATCTAAATTTTTTATTTAGATTTCTTGTTTATTTAATTATCGTATACTGTAAGTGTCGTTAGACCCTGTGAAATCCATCTAGTTATTTAAACTATTACCACCAGTCGTTACAATAGAACATTTATTATTATTAACTACACAGGCCGACAAAATTTAAAAAAAAAAAAATCCGGAGATCAGACACTACGCTTCTGAAGGCATTTGGCGCGCTGAATCCGAATCTGGCCTCAGAATTGATCCATCACCCTAGGTTTCCGAGATATTCTAACCTAAAAGTGCAAAAAACACGTACTTTTGCTATATTCAAGGTTATGTAACTTGGCGAAAAAAATTTTTTTCTCAAAACTGAAAACATCATTGGAAACGACTATCTTTCCCCTTCAAAACGCATTTTTTTATTTGGAAAAAGCTCTATTTTTCGCGGAGATATCGTCAATTTAAGATGACCAGTATGGCTATATTATTACATCATGGCTAACCCCATAACACTGAGCGCTGCTAGCCCTAATTGTTAGGAACGTTAACCCCAAGCCCTATAACCCCACAACACTAAGCGGAGCGAGCCCTCATCGTCAGGAAGGTTAACTTCAAGCCCTATAACCCAATAACACTAAGCGCTGCGAGCCCTAATCGTCAGGAAGGTTAACCCCAAGCCCTATATGTCTGGAAGGTTAATCCCAAGCCCTATAACCCCACAACACTAAGCGCTGTGAGCCCTAATCGTCAGGAAGGTTAACTTCAAGCCCTATTACCCAATAACCCATAATACCCATTAATTGTGTTATAGGTCGAGCCATGATTTAATAAGGTAGCTATACTGATCATCTTTAATCGACGATATCTCCGCGAAAAATAAAGCTTTTTACAAATAAAAAAATGCGTTTTGAAGGAAAGATAGTAGTTTCCAATGATATTTTCAGTTTTGAGAAAAAAAATTTTTTTCGCTAAGTTACATAACCTTGAAAATAGCAAAAATACGTGTTTTTTGCACTTTTAGGTTAGAATATCTCGGACACCTAGGGTGATGGATCAATTCTGAGGCCAGATTCGGATTCAGCGCGCCAAATGCCTACGGAAACGCAGTGTCTGATCTATGGAATTTTTTCCTTGTTGGCCTGTGCTATTACCATCATTTGGTCATACATAACTCAATAAGTTGTTGCGTCAAAATTAAAACATTGTTACAATTTTAATTTTATTATGACAAATTAATTCTTAAAAATGCATATGAACAATCAAAACGCCAACTGAATATTATGCTTTAAAAAATTTCAGTAAATGTTCAAAAACATTTTCGTTTTGGCAAAGGTTGAAATTGAAGATCAGCGTAATATTATCGGAATTTATTATATCGGTAACTGCAACTGTGAAAGAGCATGTCAGATGTATTTGTATGAATATCCTGAAAAAAATAGATCGGAATTTGTTTGAATTTTGAGCACTCGAGAAGCCTAGAAATAACTATGAACACGGCAATAAAACTCTAATAATTTTTTATTTTAATGCGTGGTGGTAATAGTTTATATAACTAGATGGATTTCACAGGGTCTAACGACATTTAAAGTGTACGATAATTCAATAAACAAAGAAATCTAAATAAAAAATTTGGATAAATTTGGAACGAATACATTGAAGATGAATTTTTCGAGACAAAACGTCTGAATCTGGTTCGGGCTGACGCAGTACAGTATTGGGGATCATGAAGGCTTGCAAAAAATGTAATAAAATTTCTAGGGTCGTATTTAAAAAATGAAGTTGATGATGGTCCTGGAGAGACGAAACATTACATATAAAAACTGATTCGATAGAGGGCAAAAAGTGGCCATGAGAAAGTGTTCTTCTTTTTTCAATATCACCTCAAACAAGGCTGAAATAAAACAAAAGCGGATTTACAAAATTTCGTTTTTTTTTTTTCAAATATTTCGAAAATTAATAATGTTAGCCTTGATTTTTTAGAGACATAATTTTGGTCCTCCGATTACGCAACTTTGCTCCTCCGATTACGCAACTTTGCTCCTATTTACCTAAGCTACTTCGTATCTCTTACCGTCTCCGAGATCCCTGTAGTGAGAAGCGAATTGGTAATAGCCTGTATACATCCCAGAACTGTCCAGTGACAGCGTAGACAAGAGCTTAAATGCAGTTTAAAAAAACAACTTACAACTAGACTATTTATTTGATTTTAAAAAATAATACTTCAAGCTGCCCTCCCCCCACTAAAAGTTCACAGTGTATAATTATAAAGAAAAAAGGCTGTAGCTTATTTAATCGTAATTTTCCCGGGATTCCATTAAGAAAACTTCTGTTTCTAAAGAAAATTTCTCACCTTCCCCATGCCCCAAGAGATTCGTGTTCGGTTCCTTCTTAAAACACCGTGCTATTAACGACAGAATCCGAGCAACTCGCTATTAAAACATCCCCGCCTGATTAGTGACGTTCAGATCGCTCCTAATGGAAAGATTATGTATGCTCACGACGCGTTTAGAGTTTAATTACGTCTGAGAAAAGTTTTCCGTTAAGCTTAAAGTTCGGCGTCGCGTGCGCTCTACATTAAATCTGACTGTATCCTTTAACTGACACTCTTCCGTTTATCCGAGACGACAATTACAAAGTTTAGATTGCCCGGGAGATATCCGGAAGTTAAATAAAATCGGATACGACATAGTGAACAGAGAGGTTTTCTACCAAGCTAGAAAACATTCAGAAATGGCGAATTCTTTTATTTAATTCGGTTTTTTGCCGCACTAAAAACAATAGTTATTTATTGTATAAGTGTTTTAAGTGGTATTTTATCCACGCAAGATTGTTTAAACGCGAGAACGTAGTTCGAGCGGTTAATATTTAGTCCAGACGGTATCTGTTTCAAAAAGCCATATTTGGGTGAATCGTATATCCACGGAGATTTTTGGCTTATTGGCTTTCAAATATCACTAGAAATGAAAATTTTTCTATGCGCATAAAAAAAAACGTGGGCTAAATTTTTGGCGGCACAATATGTTAAAAAAATTCGAAAAATGTCATATTTTTCTTCCTATTTAATTGTGTATCTTTTCAAGAGTTGATTTTAGGCGAAAATGGAAGAGGAAAAAAATGTTTGTAATTAAATTTTTTACAAAACATGACTAGTTACAAATCGAATGAATCATGATTATTATGGTAAAAATCGAAAAAATCGCAAAAATGGGGTTAAAAAACAATACTTTTTAGGGAATTTTTTTGGTGTATTTAAATTGGGTGTAGGACCTTTATACTTGGCTCAAGAAAACTTCATGTTATGTAGAATCATCACACCAAATTTCATCAAAATCGGTTCGATAGATTTTGCATAATAATTTTGCAATCCAGATTTTGAAAAAAAAATTGCAAATTTTCAAAATTTTGCACAGCAAAAACCAAGGCCCTTAGATACTTGAAAATTTAATCACATATAGAAGGGCTCTCAAGCTTTCAAACTTTTTTTGAAAAATTCGAATCCGTCAATTAGGAGAGCTCTGGCGCTTGTTTAAACATTGGTCGAATTTTTGTACTTATAAACAATTAGAACTTTGTGAATATTCAATCAAATCAAATTTTTTAAAGCAGGTTTTAAAAGTTCTTGGAAAGACGCTTTTTTAAAAAAAAACAGATCGATTGATCAATTAGTTACGTAGTTATAGCCGATTCAATTTCGAGCAGGCCGAAGCGGCCGCGCTCTCTGCTTCCCCCACCACCACCACCCGTACGATTTTATTGAATTTCTCGCTTGCATAAATAACTTTAAACACGTTTTAAAGTAGGTTGCCAATGAAGAAAAGTATTGTAATCTTAGACCTGGTAAGTACTCGGAATACCAAAGGTATTTTTCGAAAAATTAGCCCGGATGTCCCAGTACATTTAGTGTAAATGACGGCTATAACTACGTAACTAATTGATCAATCGATCTGTTTTTTTTTTAAAGAAGCGTCTTTCCAAGAACTTTTAAAACCTGCTTTAAAAAATTTGATTTGATTGAATATTCACAAAGTTATTCTAATTGTTTATAAGTACAAAAATTCGACCAATGTTTAAACAAGCGCCAGAGCTCTCCTAATTGACGGATTCGAATTTTTCAAAAAAAGTTTGAAAGCTTGAGAGCCCTTCTATATGTGATTAAATTTTCAAGTATCTAAGGGCCTTGGTTTTTGCTGTGCAAAATTTTGAAAATTTGCAATTTTTTTTTCAAAATCTGGATTGCAAAATTATTATGCAAAATCTATCGAACCGATTTTGATGAAATTTGGTGTGATGATTCTACATAACATGAAGTTTTCTTGAGCCAAGTATAAAGGTCCTATACCCAATTTAAATACCCCAAAAAAATTCCCTAAAAAGTATTGTTTTTTAACCCCATTTTTGCGATTTTTTCGATTTTTACCATAATAATCATGATTCATTCGATTTGTAACTAGTCATGTTTTGTAAAAAATTTAATTACAAACATTTTTTTCCTCTTCCATTTTCGCCTAAAATCAACTCTTGAAAAGATACATAATTAAATAGGAAGAAAAATATGAAATTTTTCGAATTTTTTTAACATATTGTGCCGCCAAAAGTTAAGCCCACGTTTTTTTTATGCGCATAGAAAAATTTTCATTTCTAGTGATATTTGAAAGCCAAAAAGCCAAAAATCTCCGTGGATATACGATTCACCCAAACCAAAACAGATACCGCCTGGTCTAATTCTTAAGTGGATAAAAGGCAATTAAATCACGAATGCAATACAACGTTTTATCCATAATCACATCACAATCATATCTGTGGAATCAGAATTATTGGAATTTAATAAAAAAAATATTCGCACAACTTGATATTTCTCACTAGTACTCCATGAAACGTGGTAGGTTTTGTTATACCTACTGGTTGTTATGGTACGTTGTTTATTATCAAATATCTAATAAACAGTTCCATCTGAATTTGGTAAAAATGCAAGAAAGTAGGTAATTGTGTTCCTGTGGCTGTTTTTGAAGAAGCTCAAGNATCTGTGGAATCAGAATTATTGGAATTTAATAAAAAAAATATTCGCACAACTTGATATTTCTCACTAGTACTCCATGAAACGTGGTAGGTTTTGTTATACCTACTGGTTGTTATGGTACGTTGTTTATTATCAAATATCTAATAAACAGTTCCATCTGAATTTGGTAAAAATGCAAGAAAGTAGGTAATTGTGTTCCTGTGGCTGTTTTTGAAGAAGCTCAAGAAGCAATTTTCCGTTTATTGTCAGCGAAATCCAGGGAACATTACGAAAAAGTGTTAGCCGAATTTAACGAACGGAGGAAAAAAACGGAGAGTAATGGCAATAAATGAAGAAGTCATGCTATCGTATTTTTTAAATTTGAAGAAACAATATGCAATTTCATCTATGTGGTCGAAGTATTGGATGTTGAAGGCTACTATAAAGGTCTACAAAAATATAGATATTGGAAAATATAACAAGCTTACTGCTTATTTGAAGAGTGAATCGAGAGGATACAAAGCAAAGAAGCTGCAGTATTGGAAAGAGCACATATTGAAGAATTTTTGGCTGGGGCTTCCGATAAAGAATCTTTAATGATTAAGGTAATGTCTCTTTACCTTTTATATGTTGTTAGGTATTGCTTTAGGTTGCACTAGTAATAGGGATTTCTGGTGTCTGTCGATGCTGCGAATTGACAAATTTGAAAATTAGTGACGTACAGGACGATGTCAGTTACCTACTTGTTTCAATACCTGACACCAAGACGGGCATTTCAAGAAAATTGAAACCTGATATTGCAAGAAAAATTCAAGGAAAATATAACTGTTCCTTACAAGTAGAGATATCCGTAACTTGTGCAAATTCTTCACAAACTTCGGCAGATGTTATGCGTTCCGAAAATGATGGCAACAATGCTACAAGGGTTGTTATTAACGGAAAGGAAGTTAAATGTGACAAAACAAAAAACGAAATGTCTATTACTATAAATGTAAATGTTAATGTTAACAAGCAATTAAATTAAAATTGATTTAATATAGGTTTAATATTTTTTCATTATTCTTCTAGTGAAATTAAGTTGCAAAGTGACTGGATAAAAAGAAATTTAAATACTTATTAAAAAGAAATTAAATATCTAACACCTCTGTGATAAGGGGATTTTGCTAAGTTCTTAGTTCATTAAACAGAAAAGACAACTACAGTTCGACATTTAAGTGTGAAGTCAGTAGCGTCAATAAGAAATTAAAAATAATATAGGCCGACAAGATTAAGAGCAACAACACGAATATACTTTCCCAAAGGATTTTAGTGCGAGGTTGAAATTTCTCAATTGGTTCTGGTTTTCGAGATATCTTGACCTAAAAGTGCCAAAATTGCGATTTTTTAACATATTCGAGGCTACATGGAAAGGTAATTTTTTTGCTGAAACCATTAATGGGGTCATAAAGCACTACGCCGTACAAAGTCGGACGCAGTGAGCGACTGGGCCATAAATTTCAGTTGTTGACAAATTGCCTAGCAGTGCAGTGCAGCAATGCAGAATTATTTTATTGTTGATTATTCTTATTTCATAACTTTTCTAACCTAAACAACCTTTCATCATCCTTTCTTTCCTGGCAAGGACATGTTCACACTTTCCCGTTGGTTTTTGGCGAGCAGTAATATATTTTAATGAAAATATAAATGTTTTTTAATATGTCATAACAAAAATTTACCATGAATATTATAAAATTAAAAATGTATGGAAAGAGTCGCGAATATGCCCTGTTTATAAAAAAGGGACTAAAAACGACATAACTAATTATCGGCCCATAGCTATTATAAGTAACTTTTCAAAAATTCTAGAAATAATTTTACACAATCGACTTTATTTTCATATTGAAAAATCTATATCTCCGTATCAACATGGATTTATGAGTGGTCGTTGAACTACCTCAAATCTAGTTGAGAAAACCCAATTTATTGCTGAAGCTTTGGATGCAGGAAGTCAGGTTGATGTTGTGTATACCGACTTTTCTAAAGCTTTCGATCGGCTTGATCACAATTTATTAACTTTGAAATTGGAGTCTTATGGTATATCTCCTGCTCTATTAACTCTGTTTAAATCCTATTTTAGTAATAGGTACCAATTTGTGCAGTATCGAGGCTTTCAATCATGTAAATTCCATCAATCTTCAGGAGTTCCGCAAGGGTCAATTCTGGGACCACTGTTATTTATTATTTTTATTAATGACTTAACTGAATGCCTCGATGTCAACTATTTACTATATGCGGACGACCTGAAGTTATTCTTGGAAGTTAAATCATCTACTGACTGTACTACATTACAAGATAATCTTGACAGATTACACAATTGGTGTTCATGTAATAATCTACCTCTGAATGTAAGTAAATGTAAATTTATGACTTACAGTCGACGCAAAACTAATCTAGATTTTGATTATAAAATTGGTGAATCTTTTTTAAATAGAGTTACGCAATTTACTGACCTTGGTGTTACTTTCGATACCAGATTATCGTTTGACGACCACATTAGTTTAGTAACCAAATCTGCTTATAAGAATTTAGGCTTTATTTTGCGTAATTCTAAGGACTTTCAGAACGTAAAGGTTCTAAATATATTACGCCTGGGATCTTCGTAAAGAACTTCAGCGGAAATTTTAGAAACATTGTCGAAAACGTTATTTTTCGCATCGCGTCTTCCGCTTCTCGTTGATGATAGTTTGGGTATAAGCATCGGGCATAAGCTTCTACTTTGACCGGGATTAGCCCTGCGTAGAGTGGTTGGACACAGCTTCGTAATTCGGATTGGAAAGTTGAGCAATACATTGCCACAATTTTCCTCCTCGACTACATCCGGCTAGTATTGTTCCTTATCCCTGTTACTAAACAAATACCTCCATATTTATCATGGACTGATGAACTAAACTAAGTAAACTCATCGAAACCGGCATAATATCCCTTTTGGTCTCCGGAGCGGATCAATATTATTCTTTCTCTCGAGCACCTTCTCGTTCTCTACCGCTCTATATCAAAATATCAGGGGCCGAGTTAGATTGGAAAAGTTGGAAGGCGGGCCACCGAATTAAATGCCCCTAAATAAAAACTAATCGCGAGTTCGGCGTAAGTTCGCCGGAAACGGGTTGTTAAAACTTCCGGTGCCTTGCACCAATTACCCATTAAAGTCATACGCCATGCGGTGATATAACTCCGAGATATATGTCTTAACAACCGAAGTTGGTGGCCATTGCTTGAATATTTATCGATTTATGGGTACTTTCCCTCCCTTGATTATACAGGTGTTCGCGATAAAATTATGTAGTTGCTCGGTTGGATAATTTCTGGGTCGGTTGCCACGTCATCGGTTCACAATTCTTAACATATCGCTCTCTTCAGAAGATATTATTGAAGAAGCACCAACTAATAATTATTGTTACAGCAACCATCATTTTTATTTGTCAGGCTACTTTGAATGAAATATGAAAATATATTTTTTATATGCTTGTAACTTTTAAATAAAAACAATAAATACAATAACATATTAGTTTCCACAGTCGTGGAAATAAACGGAAAAAAGTTATAAGCGAAAAACGTGAATTTACGTAAAAATTATACAATTAACCAGCCTGTAAACAATCTTCCCCCCATTTTTATGACTGTGGAAACTAATATGTTATTGTTCATAATATTTAGCATCTATAGTGACAAATTCAGCTTGCCGAAACAAAAAGTCGCGAAATGGTCATTTCTCAGCTTATTTTCCTGGCCTAATATTTTCTTTGGCGATTAAAACTATATTTTCTCTAAGTCGCCTCTCTAAAGGCTGAATAACATTATCGTTCGCCCTAAGTGTCGATTACCAGGGAGCTCATTTGCGAATGGAAATTTCGGCGGCCAGTAAGGGGCCAGAGGATAATCCCAGGCACAATATTTTGATAAGACCCAGGTACTAACAATTAGCTCGGCCCTGTTAGGCGAACATTATACACTAGGAGGAAGTTGTACGAAACAGAATAATTATCGGACCTTCCTGGATGCCACGGTCAGATAGGTATAGTTTCATTAAACATAGAAATTCAAACCCGGTTTCGTCTAATACAGGACCCCAATATTCAGGTAGATGTAGCTACACAAAGTAAGTTTGTAGCAAAATTTGTGCTACTATTTCGTTCATAATATTCGGGAATTTTTATGGTCACAACAGCGAACTAATCGCCCTATACACGTGACACAGTATACAGGGTGTCTCACGGTGACAGCCCATTAGAATTATTTCAGAGACTACTCGCAGAGAAAACATTGTTTAATACATCAAAATATTATTTAAAACAAATAAAAAAAGTGTCATATATCCACAATTAAATATGTAGTTAATTGAAATAAATATTTTCTTTGATTATTGACTTACAAATTTATTTTATACCACATTATTGTTTTAAATAACAAAATATTAGGTTGTCTTGATATATGTATGCGATTTAAAAGAATGTATCATTTGTCGATTGAATTAAATTTATGATCAATTTAATATCATCATTTTGCAAATTAACAAAATATTTTTTTGTATTGACACACGCATGCGATTTAATTAATAGAAATTTTGTCCGACTCATTAAATATAACGAGCGTTCAAATAAAAACGTGATCAAGTTGGTTCTGAAAATTTGGACGTAGGGCGTAGCGTATAGCAAATGAACTTAAACGTCATCTGTCAAAGCGCTATATCGCCGCTATCAATTTGAATATTTTCGTTTTAAAAAGCGTTTAAAATGGTGTTTTCTCAAGAACAAAAAGTGTTTATCATAGAGTCCTACTTTAGAAATGGACGCAAGATTGATGGAATATGGAAGTATTCTATTGAGGAATGTTTCATAGAATTTCAAAATCAATTTCCCGGCGTTGTTGAGTACAAAATTTTTCAAAGTGCAGTTCAGCGTTGTGTTAATGTTTTTCGTGAAACGGGCAGTGTAACAAGAAAAGAAGGAAGCGGCCGACCTAAAAAGCGGACTGAAGAATTAAAAGAAAATGTCCAACAAATAATGGAAAATGCGCCAAGAACTTCTGTACGTGTTTTATCACAAATGGTGGGAGTATCAGTCGGTACCTGCCACACAGTGTTAAAAAAAGATTTGCGTTTGTTCTCCTATCGTTTAACTTGTCAGCAAGAACTTCATGAAGTTGATTTTCCGCGACGGGCTGTATTTTGTGAATGGTTTTTAAACAACTACGGTGAACTTCATAATATCACCTTTTTTTCTGATGAAGCCTGGTTTCATTTAAGTGGTTACGTAAACTCACAGAATATGAGAATGTGGTCTTCTGAAAAACCAGATAACTTTTTTGTCGAGGGCCCTCTACACGCTCAAAAAATTGGAGTTTGGTGTGCTCTCAATCGAAGGAGGATTTATGGACCTATTTTTTTTAATGGTACTCTTACTGCGCAAAGGTATAGAGAAGAAATTATCGCTCCTTTTGTTAACCAGCTGGAAGAAAACGAAATTACAAACTTTTACTTTCAACAAGATGGCGCAAGGGCACATACGGCAGGCGAGACGATGAATATGTTGAGGGAAGTTTTCCAAAATCGACTAATAAGTCTCAATGCTGAACATGAATTTCCACCGAGGTCATGTGATATTACGCCGTGTGATTTCTTTTTGTGGCCTTACCTTAAAAACACTATTTTTGAACTGCCTATTCCTGATTTAAACCATCTGCAGGCTCGACTTATAGACAAGATTCGTGAAATTAACAATACCCCGAGCATCTTAGAAAATGTCTTTAATTCTTTGAGGAACAGGTGTGAAAAGTGCTTGGAACAAGGAGGGGGACACTTTCAGCAGCTGCTTTAATTTATTGTTATAACAAGGAGGGGGACACTTTCCGCAGCTCCTTTAATTGTTTGTTATTGTTATCACGATTATTCTTTAAAATAAAGTTATATAGTCATTAACGTTATTGAAACTGACAGCTGCTATACAGCTCGTTGAGAAATGAGGTTAAGTTGGTCGCTATAAGCTACTCCCTACGTCCATTGTGTCAGAGCCAACTTCGACCACGTTTTTATTTGAACGCTCGTTATTATCAATTTAACAGTATATTTTGTTGTATGGACACAATCCTGTGTTTTAATTAATTGAATCTTTGTTTGTTTAATTAAATATATTGTCAATTTAGCACTATTATTTTGTTCCTTATAAGTAATATTAATTTGAAATGTTTTTTTATTGTTTTGTTTAAAACAAAATTGATGTAAAACTGAGTAAATATTTACTTAATTGGAACTTTACATTTATTGGCTTGAAGAAATTATTTCATCAATTTAATAAATGTACTTATATACCTATTGTAATTTGTAACTTGAATTTCTTTAAATATTTTCTTTAAATACATAATATCAAAACATAATTTTTATATAAAGGCAGATACATAGTGATTTGGAAAGAATAGTTGGAATACTTAAATATTATGACATTAATTTGCTTCTGTATATCAAATATTTTATAGGTATTAAAAAAAACTGGAAATCGTCTGGGTTTAGGTATAAGGGTATAACCCAGAATATCTATTCTGAGCCGAGTATGTAAATAAAATTATTAAATGAATGACAATGTATATATTTATTTTACAATACATAATGATAACGCCATAACATATTATTGGACATGTGAAAAGTGGTCTTAAATACCTATACGTATAATGTAATAATATGAATAGATATACGAGTAATTATTATAAACTCTTACCTGTTTTTACAATAAAATTTCACACCACAATCGCTTATTATACAGCACCAGCCAACAGATTTCATTAAATTAGGTTATACTAGCATATATGTACGTCATACGAACGACCGTATCCACGGAAAGACGAAAAAAAAAAGGATAAGCAATATGCGTAGTTCGTTAAAGAGATACGACGTGACCGATGACGCGCGGCCGCAAAGCTTCACAATTGGCTAATTCGACCACGTTACACTAAATTAATTTGTTATTCGTTGCATTTTTACTTGGATAGTTTGAAAATATATATCGTTTGAAGTGAACAAAACATTTTGTAATTCCCATTTGTACCATTTGAAAACATTAAACATCTAACGTGGTTGAAATAACAAAGGCTAAAAGGGAATTTATAACAATATATTTTGTTGAAAGGTAGTCTGATTCTTTTGCTGTAAGCAAACTTAGACTTAAATGAAATGAATGAAAATGTTAATTTTAAACTTTATTTAACACTTTTTATGTTTTACATTCACAAAATACTTACTTGTTTCATATATAATTTATGTTAAATTTATGAAAATTTCAACTATTTTATTTTGTTACTTCTAATCTGGCTATTTCTTAAATCGTTTCATAAATTAGTTGATTGAAACATGCGTTTGTTGAAATAACTAAAGAATATGAACAAAAAAATATTAATTGAATTAACAAATCTATTTTTAATCTTTTTGACGTTGAAAACAGACTTAAACTGTCAATATTTTATGACAGCTATCGAAAAAAAATATTTTTCCAAATATTTCCGAAACGTATAAATGCCACGATGCCCTTAGGACGATCATAATCACTAGATCTCAAAGCTGACGATGACCTAAGGAGTCATAGGCGTCCCAAACCGAAGGGGAAGTGGCAAACATCGTCCCGACGTTTTGTATGCGTCGCGCGGCTGCGACAAAACAAATTTCAGGAGCGTCTCAGAATTATACGTTTCCGGAGGGCTTAACGGTCACGAAAACCGTATAAAAACAAACAGCCTCTCGTCGAGATATCGAATTGGAGAGCGAGAGAGACATCTATTTAGTCTAATAGGTCCGGCATGTGGAACTTCGCAGCGCGTCTGAATAATTCTCCTGAAAGAAACAGTTAATTTATCAGTTCGGGAATCGAAGTCGGCCGTTTTACGCTTCGAATTCGGTTCGGTTTGTTCGGAGGGGGAGATAGTAAGATGAAAGGGATTTTCTCTTGCTAATAAACGCGAAAGTTTCAAAGGAATACCCCGGTGTTAGGAAATCGGTTGGAATTTAATCGTTTTTGTAATGGCAGTTCTTTTAATTTGTTGTTTACTGTTTGCAAAACTAGGAAATACCTCGTAAAACATTGCAGTAGTATATTTGGATTAGATAGAAAGTAACAAAACAATTATGTTTCTTTTGTATAGTTGTTACGATGTCAATTGAAACTTATAAATCTTAAAACACAAGACCGTATGCACTTCTCCTGAAATTTCTTCCTATGCTTTGACCATGATGTGGCCTCGAATATACTCGAATAGCAATTCGGATAGTCCGGTATTGGTAAACTAGTCCGCCTGACGTAGAATTGACGGCGGCGCGCTGGTCATCAAAGCAAAACTGTATTGGTCCACTAGGTCGTAAATAATGTTGTATGGTACACGGGTTCACTTAGCTTTGCCGCTTTGCCAGTGCAGTGCAGAGCATTGCTTGGCGAGATATGTTGTTGGTATAATACGTATTATTATTTATTAGTTGATATTATTATTTGTTCATATCGTAACCAGTAAAGGGTAATAGTTATTAAAATAAATGTTATATGTAATTATCTAGTAATTTAGCGTGGCCCTCTGGAGACTCTTTGAAGCGGAAGATAACGAAATAACTCGGGAAAATCCCCAAATAGTGGAACCGGTTTTGTCGAAAGCATCAAAACAAACTCAGAGTTTAAAAACAAAGATTTATACGTAAAAAGTCAACGTATTATATTAAATATATATGAATGTTTGAAAAATGAAAATAGTGAACAATGTGATAAAAAAGTTAGGAAACGGATTAACGAATTAACTAAGATATCAAAAACGACAATTTTTCGCGTAATTAAAGAAGGATTGATCACGGTACAGAGGAAACGGAAAAATACAAAATTAAAGAAAATTGACGATTTTACCAGATGTATACCTACTTATGCCAGTGTTACTTTTATTGTCAGTCCGATAGATGTCAGTGTCTATACTCCACGCACAGTTGTTTGGGTGCTGCCTAGATATTTGAGGCGACAAGGACCATATTCATAATAATTTTAACTCAAGATATTATTTCAAAAGTAACATTAGTCATATTAGTCAATATTATTATTTTATCTATGTGTGCTTTGATTTAAACAAATGAAAAACGTATCTATTTTATCGTATTTATTCAAGTTCACCACTTTTCTCAGTGTATTAGTTTTTCGGTTAAGTGTTATTAAATTTTACACTGAGTATACTATTTATTGCATTTTCACAAAAAAAAATGAAAAGTACAGACGCATCAGTTAAAGTAAAATGCAAAGAAGCGAACAGCATATTTGTAATAGAACAAAAAATGCCCATATTTTCAAAATTTCAGTAAATGTTTATTTATATCATAATCCTTTTTCAATAACCGAAACTTATACACAGCTTTTATAAATGATTGTAAACCACATGCTCAGTAATTTTTGCTGCCATTGTTTAATTTGCTTCAATAATAAATCGTACATACAGGGTGATTCACAAATGGTGGTTGGGGGGTATCAAATAATAATAAACTGTTTACATCATATTCATTTTGCTGTCTGATAGTTTGATAATTTTCTCCTTTTAATAAAGTTAATAAAGTTAATACTAAACTATATGTATTAATATTGATAGTTCATGTCAATCAATTTTAAAAACAATTTTATTTAATTACATGTAACGCCCCTCCAACCACTCCACAGAGGTTTAGGGATTTTCATTTGATCTTACCAACTGCGCATTGTTGGTTGCCTACGCCCTATGGTCACGTGGCTTGTAAACATTTATGAAGTGAACTTGAAGTATGTAACAAATACTCAGTGATGGAATAGAAAATTCTTGCAGTTCTACCTCTGTGACAGAAATAAAATGGCGTCTAACTATTATCGAACCACGGGTAATTATAAACAAATAAACTTGAAAACGTGACATATGCACCATCCCAAGTAATAACCGTATCCGAGTAATAAAATTTTATGGAGCAAATTTCGAGGAGGACCGCGGATTTCCCGGTAAGAATAATCTCGCAGCCATCGTTGATATTCATGCGATGTATTGATTTTGTGTAAATACCATGCATAAACCGAATAAACATGTACCCCGATGCGGCGGCCGATTATTAATCATTGGAATACTTGAAATTTGACAATAAATATTCATTAGGCCAATTATTTATTAGGCGATTACCGGGCCATATTAATGCTTTCATTGTTTAATTAAATATTGATTAATGACGCGCTTCAGTCAATAGAAACTGTAACGAATTTATCGAAAGACTTACATTTAATTGAATAACACAGAGTGTAAAGCGAATATTGGAAGCAATAATTGAACTGTTTATAACAGAAAAAATTAGCAACATTATTTCATAATGATTTTTCAAAAATGGGATGTGAAACGCAGTCTTTGATCAGTTACCATTAACTTCAATTGGAGTGTTGCCAGTTGCTACCTTTTTAAGCAGCCATGGAGTGGCAGAGTAGACAGAGTAGATTTTTTTGATTTTTTAGGCTTAATTTCCAAACAAATTTGAATGCATAAAACTTGAGGAAAGAGGTTTTTTTAGGGTGCTAAATTTACTTAAATATGTCATATGTTTTGACGCTGTTTGTAGAGGGCGTCACTATGTACGCTTGAATTAAATTGGCCGTAACTTTTTTACTACCCTGTACATTAACGTTTCGTATTAGTACGTTTATTCCCCTATCAATTTTAAGCAAAAAAGGTTGAAATCTCTCAGGCCAACCATTTCCGAGATATTGTCTGATGAAGAATGCACACCATATTTTCAAATTTTATTAACTACTTACAGCGAAACATTTTAAAATTTATTCACCATCTGATGCAATGCAATGGTCCTGAATTTTAGCTCATTACATTTTTTTCATACAACTAACCATTTTCGAGAAAATCACTGCAGACTAGTGACAATACTACCGTTTAGTCAGTAGTTTTCGAGTAGTGAGTATACAACTGTATACGATCAAAGATAAAAAATGTGCTCACGTTAAAAATTTGTAAAAAAATGTATATCTTAACTCACTAGAATAGCTAATGTATTTCTTTGTTCTAAAGAATTTAATGACGTCACAGTGCAAATTGTATTTTTTTAACATGTACTTAAATGAGCTCAAAATGAAAAACGAAAAAATACCATTTCATATTTTTTAACATATTTTCATTATTTTCAAGGTTGGAAAATGCCCCGTTGAAGGTAGACATGCTGGTGTTATCAGCAAAAAGAATACTTGCAACTTTGCAGTCAAAACAAAAGAAAAGTAAAGAACCCAAGACCGAGCCTTGTGGAAACTCCAATTTCTAACATGGTGGATTTAACGCAAATGTAAGCAGCATATCTGTTAATTAAATAAGATGATGTGATGAAAAACATACAATTTCTGCTAAGCAACTATGTAAAAAAAATAATAAAATATCTGTTAAAAATTAGCATCATCAACTTTTCTAGAATAATTGATTTTTAAAACCAAACTCTTCGCTGTTACGCCTTGTCTATCTCACAATCAGTCTCAGTATCTCAATCAAGACAGTTAAAGCAAATATTAAACACCAAGTTTAACGCACTGATTTAAATTCAGTAGGAGCGTCAAGATAAAAGGTAATTCCAAATCTATTACACAGTAAGTACATGATTTTTTTAGATAGCGTTTCCCTGGAAGCGATAAGATAACGGCATTTGATGTATGTTATAATTTCTAAGTACCCAATCGAACACCACTGATTAGCGATAAAGGTGCCTGATAATCTAATTATTTTGCACGACAACAAAGCAAGAAGTCCGCGACTTAAAGTCAACCTTGCGGTTTTCACATCAACACGTAAAACATAATAGCAATAAATACATAAATAGCATACAAATGATCGCTGCTTGAATAGTAAAACGTGATTTTTCGCACTATTTACCCACTTCTGTCAGGAAATATGACATAACGCGTCGATTTCTCTTTACAGAACCTGTCACCTTACGACATGGCATGGTATCGTTTCAAATAAACTCACGAACAGGTGACACTTCAATGTTTTGAAAGATAAACATAACCTAACCTCGGCTTTAGGTGATCGCGTTGAGGTACGTCTAAATATAACTTACAGCGGCTCCAACGTCACGCTTTCCTCGTCGGAATCCATGTCGTCGAACAGCTATCAGTCACCAGAAGTCGAAATTTCACTTTACGCACTGCGGAAACACATTTTTTTCACACACAGGGGTCTCGTTACTCCACGGCGATTTGTATCATTTGAATCGAGAGAAACTCACACGCGTTCGCGACCCGCCGCGAACGGAGAACAATAAAACGGGTTGGAAGGGGACGGCGATACGGGAAGCCCCTGGCGATAGAGAAGGACGGAGACGTATCTGAGACAGGTACAGGCATAGGCGTGCTTGGCCGTCGCGGTGATGTCACCGAGGTTTGTTTAATTAGAATGTAAAGTGGAAATTTATACAGTTTTTGCGCAAACATCCTTACGTAATGTTTGTTTTGGTTTGTTTACTGGTTTTTAGAGTTTGAAGATTCCTATTTAGTTGAGAAATTAGTAGAGTAATGTTTCTCAAAAAATATTGATCCCTGCAAAACTGTACAAGGTGTCTTTAAGCTTAGCGGCACAATTTTGAGCGTAAGATTTGCTTAAGAGCCCCATATTCTTTAAATAGTGTTTTCCGCAAAGACAAATAATTTCAAACATTTAATAGGTACCTGAATAATCTAAAGTTTATCAAATAATAGGAATGTTATGTCATGCAACCTGAGTATTTTCAAAGACGCCGCAGTAAAACGAATAAACAGGTGCAAAAAACGATCAAACCATCAAGGTTTTAGGTACTGAAATCTACGAATAAATATTGTTATAACATTTACATGCTTAGTCCTACATATAAAATTGTTTACTTTTATTTATAAGTAGTGATGGGAGATTTCGAGTGAAAAATCGAGTGGTACTCGATTATTGAGATCACTCGAGATATCTCGAGATGTTTACTCCCACCACTCGAGTGATTATTACCCTACGGTTGCACCTCAAAATGTTAGTGCATACTGCAAATAGTCACTGATTGCGTAACCGTTTTTTTAGAATAAAACGAAAAAGTGGTTAGGTTTTGAAGTGCGTGAGCTTTTTTTTTTTTTTTTAGCTACGCTTATAAGTAATATATGACTAATACAAACATATTTGTGCGCCGCTGGGATGAAAAAGACCAATATCTCGTATCTCAAGCAATCACTCGATTATTAGAAGTACTCGATTACCGATAACTCGATTTTCAAAATTGGTCGATTATGCCCATCACTATTTATAAGTACGTAAAAATAATTCTTAAAATGGGGGGTTAGGATAACAGAAAACGCATGTTTTACAAACGCTTTTTTTTAGTTATGTTATTATTTTATTTGGGTAAATTTAAATGGTAACAATGAATAAACAAAACGTCAAGGATTTTATTTTTGTGCTTACTTTTGTTCTACACGTTTTACTTTTCAAGATTTCAGTACATAAAAATGCCAGAAATTTCACCATTTCTCGGCCAGGGATATGGCCACCAACTAGTGAAGGAACAAGATCCTGAACCTGAAATGATTTCCATTTTTAATAATTAATAAAAAATACCTAATACATGGCTTTAAAATAAAAATTACAGCAAAGTAAACCAAATTTATAGTCCAGTCATTATAGACATGAAATAACCTGTTTCTGCAGTTTCCAAAAAGTTTTAAGAAGTTGTTAATTAAATATTGTTATAAATTCAAAAAATTTCTCCATAAACATTAACATCAATGTTCATTCAATGTTTTTTTTTTGTAATTTAGTTGCAGTACATTAGTATTTACGCAGCACATAATAAATAAGGATTGTTAAAATTAGTGTATTAAACAGATTTCAACTTATAAAAGTCTTGTATTTGAGTATGGCTTGATATAACAAACATTTATTTTAACTATATTGGAAAGAGATAAAGAATATGAGATTTCGGCTTTTTAGAATCCTTAACAAACCATATTTCGGTAGGTTTCGTTGAAATAATTAAATATTTAGCCGATAATTGATAAGCAATAAATTAATTTAATACCACATCAAACACTAAAAATCAAAATAACTCGGAAACGCACAGGAATTTCGAAACAGAAGAAGGGACATTATTTCTGTTAAACTGTATGTAGATAATGAAAATAACAGTTTTTTTAAAAAATAGTCATTGGCGTAGAAGTTCTGTTTAAGAAAGGGGTTGAGCACCCCCTCCACTCTGCCACTGTGTAAGTTTTTGAACATACTTATCGCTTGATTTATGCTCCTTAATTAATAGGCATTATCCCCCCCCCCTAAACATGAAAAAAATCTAAGCATTCGTTTATGTTATAATGAAAATACGAGAAAAAAAATATTATATTCAACACCATGTATCTCGGAAACGAAGCCTTCTACGACATATGTTTATAGGGACTTTTCTTTTTAAAAACATGTTTTCTATCTCCTGTTAAAGTTTGTCTACAAAAAACTGACTCACCATGTATAGAAAGGGAGATATACATACACCTATCCTACACTTATATTCAGCACCGTGCTATGAAATCGTTAGCTTCAAAGCTCTATATCTTTAAACCTACTCATAGGATCGCTTTGGGCCCATGACAACTTTTGGTCAGGAAGGTGAGAGCTATATCATATTTCAATTTCAGCAATTTTGACCGAAAGCCATTTTCCATAAGGTTTGTGCGGGGTCCTTTGCAACCTGGAAATTTTTTTATTTTTTTAGCCTTAGTTGCAAAATGAATTATACGACGCACGCGCGTTATATAGTTATATATTATTACATATTCGGAAAGCTTATGGAAACAGTTTTAAGTTAAAAAAAAATCGTCAAGATTCGTTGAAAAACAACGGAGTAACAGAAAATCAAAAAATCAACTCCAGACTAGTTGGGAAGCTTTATTTAAACAGTGGTCAAAGTTATGGAAAAGTGGTTTTTTAATTCGCGTAAAAAAACTGTTATTCATAGCGAAAAAAGGTTTGTACAAAAAAGGTAGGTGTTCAATAAACCTGTAAAATGAGACAAGTCCGATTAAATTCCGATAATTTGTTTTGCGCGAGAGCAAGAATGGTCGAAAATGGCTGTTTTTATCAATTGCTAATAATTAATGCAATTTTCATCGCAGACACTTGTAATTCAGGATTTTTTAAGCTCTTTGCACCCTTAATAATTGGTAAAGTTTTCAGCCCGAAAGCTTCATTAGTTTGGCGTTGGCGGAATTTGTTATCTAAGAAGATGCTGTTTTCAATTAATTTTTCCCAAGCTCGCAGGCGTTGTAGAGTTTCGATCATTAGTTGCTTTTGTACCTAAATAGTTGTATTGACATATGCATTTACTGAGAATTTAATTTTTCTAATTTTATTTGTTTAAAAATGACTGAAAAAATGTTAATATTTATTAAATTGTTTAGATAATTATTGTGAAATGAAATAGTATCCTATATACTCTATAGTTTAGTTAGTACTATTATTCGAATTTAAAAAAAAAATGTTGTCACCGCCGTTCTTGGTGGTAAAAATTCGAAATATTTGAAATTATTCAATTTTTGTGGCTGAAAGTATACTTAGGTATTAAATTATCGAAACTGAGAGAGTTGCACTAACCAAATTTGGACAGGACATAGCTGATACAATAAGAAACATCTCCTTAATGTTAAAAATGTTGTCACCGCCGTTCTTGGTGGTGAAAATTCGAAATATTTGAAATTATTCAGTTTTTGTGGCTGAAAACGTACATAGGTATTGAATTCTCGAAAGTTCGAAATATTTGAAATTATTCAATTTTTGTGGCTGAAAATATACATAAGTATTGAATTATCGAAACTGAGAGAGTTGCACTAACCAAATTTGGACAGGACATAGCTGATACAATGCGAAACATCGCCTTAATGTTAAAAATGTTATCACCGTCATTCTTGGTGGTGAAAATTCGAAATATTTGAAATTAATCAGTTTTTATGATACCTGATATTACCTGATAATTGTAAAATGTTAACTAGATCTTTTTATGTATTTCAATTTTGCTTGCGTGTACAGGTTGCCAAGCCTAAGTGTGTAGTAATATTGAAGACCCGCTAATTTCGTTGCCAGAAAATGACTTAGATATAGATCACCAATATTAATGATTCGTTTACAATGAACAGTAACAAACCGTTAAGCCTACGCTAAAGATAATGCGATCTCTGGTTGGTCGAAGAAAATCTCGTGAAAAATTACACTGATCAGAATGTTGTGTTTTAATGTAGTCTTGATCTTATTGTTTTAGTAATTTTTAGTTTTACCGAAATTTAATTGCCAATACGAAAGAAATAAAATTACTGTTCCAAACAAAATTAGTGGTCACCTGGCTTGTAATTATTTATGAAACCTCTGTATTTACGCTTACCAAGTAATTAAAAAAATAACCAACAAATTTTCATAAAATTCCATTTTTTAGTGCCGTACGAAAATTAATGGCATTGTACAAGAGCGCTTATTATTGCGTATTTTTTATAATTTAACCAACTTCATATCTGCTACCGTTTCTGAAATTTTTACGTGACCTTCAAGTGAATCACTGTATATATACGGTTACGCAATTAATTCGAAGCGTGTGGTATTTGCACGTGATATTCTCAGTCCTTTATATTTTTGTACTAGTTTTGCTTTATAATTTGTTGTAGCTTCACTAATACTCACTGCAAAAAATATTAACTTCTTTATTAATCCGTACTATTTTTACATATATGCCGCTAACATTTCGTGGCGGTTAATAACCTCTTCCGTGATATGAAACGTAAAACCCACATTTTAGCATTTTAATGTATTTAAAAACAAACGTGACACCCCGTCTAGCTATGCGAAGTATGTAAATGATGTGAAGTGGACGTTATCGAGATGCGATTGCGTCATTAATGGTTACTTGATAGTGGCGTCTTTAGAGTGTAAGCTAGGGAAGCAAAGCTTTCCCTATGACATAAATTTCTTTACTCTTTTTTTAATTCTCTCTAATTACATTATTATTCTCTATTAATAAATTTAAATTCCGGTTGGAAAAATGCTCTCAACGCACCGAGATTCATAGCAAAATTTGGAAAAAACTTTATCCATTATTAAATTTAATTAATTTTGCACGAGACTCTAAAACTAAGTCGACTGCTCAATGTGGAACCTAAGGAAGAACTGACTTTTTTTCGTAGATCTCTCCTGAATTCGACACTTCGCTTCGACACGCCCATTTCTTGGGTCCAGAAGTTTCTGTTCTTATCTTACTGGCGTGAACCCTGAATGTCGGGACGCTTTGGCATAACTATGCCATGTTAATAATTACCTAATTGACTGGACTTACATTTATATAAATAATTTTGAGACTAAACTTACAAACAACCCTATACCTTCCTCTTGTGACTCCCCATAGCAATACGGGACGGATTAGCCATCTCATTTAACATATTCTTAATAGCTTGGAAAACCCGCCTAAAAACCAGCTATTATTTTCCTGACAACATTCTAACAACTTATTTTTGGAATTCCTACGTTCTTTGGAATGCATTTTGCGCGTTATTTGAAATATCGATTTTTCTCTTTATACCAGATGCTCAACACATGGCCCCGACAGTCTGAGTGAACTTGTTAAAAAATATTGCTAAATTTCTCCGAAGGACGACTCTAAACTTACTTGAGATCCCTTAACTTTCGATAATTAGTGTGGACTGAAATATTTTACTTTTTGGCCCATCCGTTTCGAGAACTAACCAATAAATTACCACGCGCCTCGGCTTTTGTTACAATGGGCAAATCTTACAACTGAATTTGAAAACAGTTATCTCTAACCGATTGAGCTGAAATTATGCATACACGTTTAATTTGGATGACAATGCATACTTAACTAAGTGACGTCATTCTAAATCCAATATGGCGGGCTTCCAAAATAAAATGACGTCACTAAAAGCTTATTTAAAAAAAAATTTTTAACATGATTTTTATTATTTATTTTGTTAATTCTGTTTTGTAAATGTTTCGGAAATATTATCCCTGCCCTTCTCTTGCAAATTTATCTGGCGGCGCCCATGTACCGTGTTATAATCCAAATGTTTACTACAATTATTATTTGAAGCGGACTGTTAATTTTACCATATTGAGACATAAAAATTCTTTGCCACTAGACCTCGGCCTTGAAATATTTAGGAGTATTCGCACGGAAAGATTAGCGAAGGGTAAAAACCACGGGGGCGTATTTTACTTGAAAATGGGATATTAAAGTTTTAGCATTTTCTGGTGGAAAATGTTTTATGTATGTATGTCTTGTGAAGAATGATCAAAGGCGTGTGTGATGTATATACTTGGCCTAGTTCCTCGAGGATTTTCTGAAACAAGGGCGGCCCCATTATTTTGCGCGCTCGAGGGACCGTCACAAATTGTTTATGGAGGGGAAACGTCATATGGTCGTCGTTGAAACGGGTACGATCGCTTATTGTTTTAATTGACGTTTGTAAAGTTTTACGCGAAGCAGATAATGGCGGATTGAATGCACTGTGAAACTGTTGCCCGTCTCTATTTCTTTTATCTTGTCATATGATTGTTTATGCTGACTCGTGTATTTTTTGTATCATATTCAAAAAAATAATAACTTCGGCGGAGCCACAAAGGAACAGGAGTTTTTCCAGTACGGCTCTGGAATTTTGAAATTCTCAGTTTAGAAGTCTATTAGCCTTGAGTGGAACACGGTGTTTGCAAATAATAAATTAATTTCCACAAATGGTTCAAACGCTATCAAAATCTGAAGTTACAAAAAAAATTGTATTATCTCGGCTTCTAATGGACCAATTTCGATTTTTTTTTAACCTGATGTCTTGCGAGCCAAGGAATTCGAATATCGTAATGCCAACTGTCTAATTTGCACATATTTTGTAATAAACAAAGTTTATTATTTATGCATTAAGTATACTTTATATTATACCCAATGCTATTGCATTTTTTCAATGAAAATCTTTGTTTACGTATATATTTCAACACTCTGAATATGAATGTTTTTAGTTATAATTATTATAATTATTTAAATAATTTTTGTTTAAACAAATAAAAAAAATATTTGGAAATTAATTTTTTTGTTAAATACAGATAAAATTAAGAAAAAATAGTCCTTTAAAATTATAATCTTTGAAAAAACTAAATTGCAAATTGATAAATGTAATCTAATTGTTTAAAAATAAAAAAAGAGTGTTAATTGTAAAAATTTACTGTGACCTTCCTAATCAACAGATTTAAATTTTTCAAAAACCATTTGACAGGTTGAGCGGTCTTTTTTATGTGAAAAATTTTTCAAGTATCTAGATGCTATTTGAGTAACATTATGAAAATTTGAAAATGTTTTCAAAATTTTTTTCAAAAAATTATTTTGCGAAAACTATCAAACCGATTTTAATGAAATTTGGTGTGTTGTTTTATTATACTCTAAAGTTTTTTTTACTAAAATTAGAATGCCCTCGGAGCAATTCAAATATTTTAAAAAAATTATCCAAAAAACGTGATTATTTTGTCTTTCTTTCATCAATTATTGCTATTTTGCAACATCGGTAATAAATTTAAACATTTTTAATATACAGTATATTGTGCAAAATTCAATTCTAAAAGTTTTTTCCGCTTCAATATTCTTCCAAAATGCATAGGTTCCAAGATATAAGTAAAAAACTGAGATACATTTTTTTTATTTTTTAAACATTTTTGGCAATTTTGAAAATGTTCCGGACCTCGCCCAAATCTAGGGATTTACACTTTTATTATGTGAGTTATACTGAAGCAAATCCAGAGAAAAATTGCTTGCCCCCTCTCTCATCCACCCCAAAACAGATCTGGTCTAATATCTCTACCACTGCAATGTCACTCTGCTGTCGGCACTTTGCTCTCATTCAACCGTTTTCTGTGTCCTGGAATGAAGAAGCGTTAATCAGGACCGTAATAAGAACATTTTTTTTGTAATCGTCGAATTTTCACACAATTTTGTACCTGTCCCTATATCGTGGCAATGTTTTTTCCGTATGATTTCATTTTTGTAACTTTATACGCATTTACAAAATTAAATTTTTCACCGACCTTCATATTTTTTCACTATTACTTATTTTAAATTGAGCATTTACCTCAAAATTTTGATTAATAAATAAAGAAACAATGTATTTCTAAAACCTAGAATATTTCATTACTTCTCGCCTCGAAAATACGACTTTGTGTTTCTCGATGGCTTGATTAAAGCAATAAATATCCCCGGGAATAAAAAGTGTAGTAAAAAAGATATATTTCCGTAACAGATATTATATTCTGGTGGCGTTGCGAGGAGGCGGCCCAACTTTTAAATAATATTTTTTTTCCCAGATACCTCGGCTTCCGATAAACGCTCCCGAGTGCCGACCTAAAAAAATATATATATTCCAAAATAGTTAGGCACTGAATACATAAATATTTATAGTCCGCTCGTGGCCCTTGCGGTCATAAATAAACCGAAAAGAGCATTTTTACGTCATGAATATCAATCTTTATTTATATGAAAGTTCCTTAAACTTTTTATGCCTCGTATATATCACATCTATCCGCAAATTGAGGAATTCTCCATAAATAAGGAAAAATGGGTTGCTGATAAATGGTATGATTCTCAAATAGACAAGGCAAAATGTAATACATAGTGTTATTTCCATGATTCTCTGAATGTAAACAAATAAATTTAAAAAATATAGGTATATTGTTATGTATTCCCTACTATTGTTTCTTACGCACGCAAAAAATTCTTGCTTCAAATGTACAACATTTGATTTTAAGGTATCGCACGTTTATACATTGTTTCATTTCGGTATCTCGATCCGTTTTCGAGAAAAATCGATATAACGAACACTATGTTTTGATAATATGAGAAATTAAAAGCGAAACAAACCAAGTGTTTCTTCGTGTTGTTACAACAATTAACAATAAAACAAATAAAATACGTAATTAAGATTTAAAGTAATTGTTCGAAGAATCCACCGTTGACACTGATACACTTTACACGTTTTCTGAGAGATCTTCGAGTTTGAAACAACATATTGGGATTGCGTCTGACTTCGTTGGCAGCGATTTGTATTCTTTGCCACAACTCTTCACACGAGCCAATAGATTCTTTGTAAACTATATCTTTCATTCGAGACCAAATAGAAAAATCAAGAGGATTGAAGTCCGGACTTCTGGATGGCCAAGCAAAAATGCTTACATGGCCAATCCAGCGATTTGGAAAAACTGCATCTAAATATGCACGCACTGGCCAAGAAAAATGCGGTGGAGCTCCGTCGTGCATGAACCACATGTCTCTTCTTAAATAAAGTGGAACTTCTTCAAGCCGTGGAAGCATTTTTACTTGGCCACCCAGAAGTCCGGACTTCAATCCTCTTCATTTTTCTATTTGGAAGAATCTATTGGTTCGTGTGAAGAGTTGTGGCAAAGAATACAAATCGCTGCCAACGAAGTCAAACGCAATCCCAATATGTTGTTTCAAACTCGAAGATCTCTCAGAAAACGTTGTGTAAAGTGTGTAAATGTCAACGGTGGATTCTTCGAACACTGACTTTAAATCGTTATTACGAATTTCATTTGTTTTATTGTTAATTGTTGTAATAACACGAAGAAACACTTGGTTTGTTTCGCTTTTAATTTCTCGTATTATCAAAACATAGTGTTCGTTAAATCGATTTTTCTCGGAAACGGATCGAGATACCGAAATGAAACAAGAATACACAATTAATGGAAAAATGATTGCTCTTTCAGATTTTGAATCAAGTTTCATGTTAGACGTACAGGGTAAAAAGTTATTAACTAAATTTTCGGTAAAATTGGTCGTAAGTGGCGCCCTCTATGAGCAATGCTGAAATTACAACACGCATCTTATTCGTCGCCTAAAAAAACATAGTTTCACAAATTTTCAAGTTCCTAACCTACATATTTTCAGAATAATCGCAAAAAAAACGATTTAAAATTTTAACTTTCAACACCCTGTATTTCCGAAACTATCAACTTTCGGATGAGGCATGTTTGGGCCAATGGTCACCATTTCACGTGTAGTATCTTCAGCTTTCTATTTTCTCATTGTTAATGAATCACCCTGTATATACGCAAGAAAATATTTTCTTCATTCAAGAAAATTATTTGTACTTTAAATTTCTACCCAGAAATATGTCTTACTTTAAAAATAGGCAGCATATAAAGTAAATATTTGATACTTACGGTTAAACGAATTCTATTCTTAATTTTAATAATATTAATAAATGAAAATGCTTGAAGAACTGTAGAAAATATTAATTACACAATTCTAAGTCAACAACAAACATAAACACAACAGCAAGCCCACACGGGAAGCACGGACGACTCCGTGTAGAACTACAGTAATGGTCAAATTATTTAAGAAGTGTGATTTTTTTTTATATCCTGCACCTACGTGGATAATAATTTCAAAAATTGTCAGTTCTCCGCTTTCGCGCTCGAAAACATACAAATGCAGATACAGGCGTCACATTGTGCAGCAAAAAGAGGTTATAATACGAAAAAATTGGTGCTCATAGTATAACAGGGTGTGTTAAACATTTTCCAATTTCTTTATTTCATTGGATGTTTCCGCTACATTGAAAATGAAAAGATATTTTTGGTGAGTAAGCTGGCTTTATAAATTCTGTATTTACTGCCTTTTCATCCTTTTAGAGCGAGGAGTTATTTATTTAAAATTTCTTTTTATTTTCATTGCGACAGAAATATCTGGTTAAATAAGAAATACCACAAATAAACCATTTCAGACAATAACTTCAATAAAGTGAACTTGATTATGTAAACAATGATGAAGCGTGTGACTATGAAACTATTGATCTACGAAATGAATTGAACTGACCAATATCCGTATTTATGTGAAACCCTACTTCACAACTTATAATAGTTTTCATTTCGTGCGTATCATTCGCGGTTCAATTTTGTTACTGTTGTATGTTGTTTTAGATTAATTTAAGGTGTCTAGCACTTCATCAGCTGAAGTGGACGACTGAGGAAATTTGAGTGAAAATATTTAATTTTCTGTTTGAAATTTTACTTTTTAATATACTTCTCTTGTTTTAACTTTCCCAAATACGTCCTTGTGCACTTTTATAAACACGCCTTAGGCATAAACTAGATCAATATCAGAGGTCACAACATTTTTTATTTTTTTTAATTTTTGTAAATAAATCTTTCTTCTCTTACAAAGTAGGTAACAAATGTCGTGTCCCAATTGAAAGACAACCTGTATGTTTCTGGAAAAGAATTATTTAGTCTAAACTCGGCAAAAAAAATTAAAGGAGCAGAAGAATTAGGTACCAATTTTTTTTAGTGATTTTTGAAAAAAAAAGCATCTTGAAGATTCTAGTTTTGAAATCCTGGGATGTAAATATTTTTTGAGCATCACTTTCGACTCTCGGCACAATCAAAAGAAATAATGCAAACAAAAATTTTACAACTTTTTATTGTCAATGCACATGGGCTCAGAATTTTTTTTTCTGGCTTAATCAATCATTTAGCCTGATTCATAAGCTTTAATTTGTTTTTTTATTTTCTCTCATGAGACCTGTAGATTTTGAAATCGATCGATCGAACCGTTTACCTTTCTTGAGTGGTTAGTTATAAAAAATTAAAAGAGCAGGTTCATTTTTCCTTAAACGTCCTTAAAACTTTTTTTGCGTTATTTTTGTAACAATTTCACATTAAATACTCATCAAGTATAAAAAAATATAAAAATTTTGAAAAATAAAAAATCAATTTAAAAAAAACAAAATTTTCAAAATAAAAAATTTTTGCCCTCATTTTACAGTTTTACATTGAATATTTGAAATGTGGAGAAATTTTATTTTTAAATGATTTTTTTTTCTCGATACGACCATTATTGACGAAGTTACAGCCTTTCAAAAATCACTAAAAAAATTTGGAAAATTTTCAGCTTCTTTAATTTTTTTGCTGAGTATATTTGTTTAATAATTACACAGCCCCACAAAAAAAAGTGGCAGGTCCGAAAGACAAGACCATGGCATCCATATGGTTTTGGGGTCGCTAAATCCGAGTCCGGTGTCCGTTTGACACGACTACCTCTGGTTTAAGGTCAGTTCAAGGTCAAATATAGAAAATTAATTGTCAACAAACTAAACCTATGTATCTATACGTTTTTGGGGTCGCCAAATCCGAATCCGGTGTCCATTTGACGCAATTAGCTCTGGTTTAAGGTCAGTTCAAGGTCAAATGTAGAAAATTAATTGTCAATAAACTAAACCTATGTATCTATACGTTTTTGGAGTCGCCGAATCCGAATCCGGTGTTCGTTTAACTCGATCAGATCTGGTTTAAGTTCAGTTCAAGCCAAATGCAAAGCCATGTATGTTGTTCGTATTTGATCCTATGTAAGACTGTCCTCAAAGTATGGCACTCTTGTTTCAATGTGCGTTAGGTTTATTACATCCATGTTTGAAGTGATTCATCCAACAATATCATTGTAGTAACCTAAGGAAAATTCTTCATCGTTAGAAAAATATTCCTTATTTCTGTATTGATAGTAGAAAGCTTTCACTTTTTCGGCTTGCTTAGTATTTTTTTAGCCATGATATTAGGAACTCTGCTCCATTCTCTGCCAGGCCCAAATCTCGAACATCATTTACTTTTTTGTGATATTGTTCCTGTCTTTTTCACAAAGTGATATGGAATATATTCGTCATCTCTAGTATCACTAGCAATCAGTGAGAGTTTCATTACCACCCAAATTTCTCCCTTCTTTAATATCTTGGTGAAACCTTTCTCTCTGCTCAAACCCAATCAAATTTTTCACTTAGGTTTAAAACCAAAATATTTATAAGTATCTTTCGTACGTTGATCGATCTATTTCTATTAGAAAGTATTTAATAGACCTGATCGCTTCAAACGGACATCAGATTAGGATTCAACGACCCCCAAAACGTATAGATATGTAAGTTTACTTTGTTTTCAATTGATTCTCCACATTTGACCTTGAACTGACCTCAACCCAGATCTGATAGAGTCAAACGGACTTCAGATTCGGATTCGGCGACCTCAAGAACTTATAGATATGTAGATTTACTTTGTTGGCAATTGATTCTCTACATTTGACCTTGAACTGACCTTAAACCAGAGTTAATCGCGTCAAACGGACACCGGATTCGGATCCAGCGACCCCAAAACCATATGGATACCATGGTCTTGTCTTTCGGACCTGATACTTTTTTTTTGTGGGTCTGTGTTATTTAGTGCGATTGTTTAATGCATAATCAGCTAAATCACGTTGGCTTCGTAATACCGGATACTCTTATTATAACGAGCGTTCAAATAAAAACGTGGTCAAGTTGGTTCTGAAAATTTGGACGTAGGGCGTAGCGTATAGCAAATGAACTTAAACGTCATCTGTCAAAGCGCTATATAGCCGCTATCAATTTGAATATTTTCGTTTTAAAAAGCGTTTAAAATGGTGTTTTCTCAAGAGCAAAAAGTGTTTATCATAGAGTCCTACTTTAGAAATGGACACAAGATTGATGGAATATGGAAGTATTCTATTGAGGAATGTTTCATAGAATTTCAAAATCAATTTCCCGGCGTTGTTGAGTACAAAATTTTTCAAAGTGCAGTTCAGCGTTGTGTTAATGTTTTTCGTGAAACGGGCAGTGTAACAAGAAAAGAAGGAAGCGGCCGACCTAAAAAGCGGACTGAAGAATTAAAAGAAAATGTCCAACAAATAATGGAAAATGCGCCAAGAACTTCTGTACGTGTTTTATCACAAATGGTGGGAGTATCAGTCGGTACCTGCCACACAGTGTTAAAAAAAGATTTGCGTTTGTTCTCCTATCGTTTAACTTGTCAGCAAGAACTTCATGAAGTTGATTTTCCGCGACGGGCTGTATTTTGTGAATGGTTTTTAAACAACTATGGTGAACTTCATAATATCACCTTTTTTTCTGATGAAGCCTGGGTTCATTTAAGTGGTTACGTAAACTCACAGAATATGAGAATGTGGTCTTCTGAAAAACCAGATAACTTTTTTGTCGAGGGCCCTCTACACGCTCAAAAAATTGGAGTTTGGTGTGCTCTCAATCGAAGGAGGATTTATGGACCTATTTTTTTTTAATGGTACTCTTACTGCGCAAGGGTATAGAGAAGACATTATCGCTCCTTTTGTTAACCAGATGGAAGAAAACGAAATTACAAACTTTTACTTTCAAGAAGATAGCGCAAGGGCACATACGGCAGGCGAGACGATGAATATGTTGAGGGAAGTTTTCCAAAATCGACTAATAAAGTCTCAATGCTGAACATGAATTTCCACCGAGGTCATGTGATATTACGCCGTGTGATTTCTTTTTGTGGCCTTACCTTAAAAACACTATTTTTGAACTGACTATTCCTGATTTAAACCATCTGCAGGCTCGACTTATAGACAAGATTCGTGAAATTAACAATACCCCGAGCATCTTAGAAAATGTCTTTAATTCTTTGAGGAACAGGTGTGAAAAGTGCTTGGAACAAGGAGGGGGACACTTTCAGCAGCTGCTTTAATTTATTGTTATAACAAGGAGGGGGACACTTTCCGCAGTTCCTTTAATTGTTTGTTATTGTTATCACGATTATTCTTTAAATTAAACTTATATAATCATTAACGTTATTGAAACTGACAGCTGCTATACAGCTCGTTGAGAAATGAGGTTAAGTTGGTCGCTATAAGCTACTCCCTACGTCCAATGTGTCAGAGCCAACTTCGACCACGTTTTTATTTGAACGCTCGTTATAATCAAAACAAATTGATATAAGTAGGTAGTAAACAAATTATTTCACTCATCAAATAAATACAACGGTTGTGCATCCAGATGTTTTTAAGATTCAGATGTGAGACTAGCAAGAACAGATAACACTCTTCAGGAACGTTTTTACTGCCAGTCCCATTTTTATTCTTCCGTCATAGACATTTGTCAGCATTATTATGCACTCGATGTCTCCGGGCTATCAAACGGTCTAGGACTAGGATTTCATTCTCGTGATATTCGCGACAGCCCGAAGTCCTCGACTACAAGGCACGAGGAGGATTTCGATTATATTTCGAGATCCGGTGCATAAAAGGGACCGACTTTAATATAGGCCCGACGAAATAGGCGCCCTAGGGCCCTTTCGTAACATATCGCGGCTGCGGAAGCCTTTGAGGCGTTCCAAATATGTAATATCGGAAAAAGGAGACGCTGATGTTTAAGATTTTATTACATTGCCTCGTTGGGGCACTGATTCCTGAGATAATACGTGGTTTTGTTAAAGCTTTCACACTTGGGCATACAAAAATAAATAATACTTTATTTACAATCGTACATTTTAAAAAATTTGATTTTTAAAAACGTGGCGCTACTATAACCTTATTAGTCCAAGCATTCTGTCACGGATTAACGTTAAATTTGCAGAAATTATTACCTGGACAAAAAAAATATGACCGTATAGAAAATCAAATTTTAAATTGAGTTTCTTATTCTTTAAACATGATCCAAAATGGCGAACATGGTTAAAAAAAATCGCAAAGTTGCAAAAAACGGTTTTTCTAAAATAACTAAAAAAATATAGCACCTATTGAAAAATTTTAAATGAAAAAGTTGTAGATTTTAAAAAGATCTATCGACTGATTTTTTGTAACTATCGATTGTTTTGGTACTTTTCGAGATATATCGAAAAAACCGTTAAAAATCTTCTCTTTTATCTTCTTCTATAACTCGTTTACATTTACGTTCCCATATTTGCTATTTACTGCAAGCATAGCCCGCGGCAAGCCAAAAAAGTACATTTTTGAAAAATTTAAAAATATTAATTATTTTTCGAGATATATCGATTTTTTGAAAAAAAAGGCGCTTACGAAAATTGGCTAGACATTTACGGGACTATTTTGCTTCTAAGGCGAAAATGACTATATTATTCGTGTTTAGCTACCCCAGATTAAGTATAAAAGAATTTTTGTACGTGGTCGAGAAGTCGAGATATCAAAAATTTTGCAAGCGCTAGCCATTTAGACTGCAGCACGTCAACAGTTTTCCGAACGAACGCGCGCGCCGCTTCCCCCTACTTCTCCGTTCGGTCCAGCTGACGCACTTGCACGCTTCAGTTTATTACTCAATTACTAATACATACTAAAAATCAAGTAGACATATCCTACTATTTTTATTTTGAAAATATAAGTATTCAACATTAACCTCCATCAAGTGCATCGCTGTAAAATGTTAATTGCTTCCTCAAAATTTTTTTTAAATAAACAAATTATCTCGGCTCCAGAAGGTCGTAGAAAAACATTTTTTTTTAATTCGAGAAAAAATGTCAGCAGTTTCTTTCTTTAAAAGTCATTTTCATAAAATAAAAATTGAAATAGTTATTTGAAAAAAACATACCCAAAAAAAGTGCAACTTTTTCAAAGTCATTTTTTTATCCTTAAAATTAATAAAATCGTAAACATTTTTTAACAGCATGATAATATAACTCTTTACGAAGAAAATAAACCGAAAATCGTTACTGTAGGGCTATCCGCTGAGAAGATCTAGCCAATTTTCGAGAGCGCCTTTTTTTCAAAAAATCGATATATCTCGAAAAATAATTAATATTTTTAAATTTTTCAAAAATGTACTTTTTTGGCTTGCCGCGGGCTATGCTTGCAGTAAATAGCAAATATGGGCACGTAAATGTAAACGAGTTATAGAAGAAGAGAAAAGAGAAGATTTTTAACGGTTTTTTCGATATATCTCGAAAAGTAACAAAGCAATCGATACTTTCAAAAAATCAGTCGATAGATCTTTTTAAAACCTACAACTTTCTCATTTAAAATTTTTCAATCCGTGCTATATTTTTTTAGTTATTTTAGAAAAACCGTTTTTTTCAACTTTGCGATTTTTTTTAACCATGTTCGCCATATTGGATCGAGTTTAAAGAACAAGAAACTCAATTTAAAATTTAATTTTCTATACGGTCATATTTTTTTTGTCCAGGTAATAATTTCTGTAAGCATTTCTCTATAATGCTTGGACTATATAGAAAAAATGAAAATAATGGCAATAATAGTAATAAATAAATAATGGTATAACCGAAAGTACTACAACAATGGCGGCATTGTTTTATTTAAAGAGAGCAATCATGAAAACCCCAAGGCCTAAATTTTCAAAATTGAAATCGAAGTAGTCTCTGAAATATTCTAATTGGCAGTCACCGTGAGATAAACTTTTATATAACACACTAGTTATACCTGCTATATTATAATTATCAGTGCAATGAACGCAATGAGACTGAAGCATTTGAGAGCAATAGTTGGATGACACATTGGGACATAATAAAGAAAGAAACAATAAGAGGAATGTTCCAACTAGATTAAAACAAGAACCAATAACGAATAAAATAACAAAAAGGCAATTAAACAAACCAAGAGTATAATACACGGAGCAAAGAAGAAATAGATACAGATAGCAGAGGTGGAAAGAAAGAAGAGAGAAATAGAAAACGACAGAAATGATGGAAGACGTACGGGGTGTTCTACCTAAGAGGGATTCTTCTGCAACTCTGTAACTGTAAAATTTATAAAAAAATGGTTTTAATAAAAGTTAGATATTAGGTAGATTTTATTAAATATACATGGTGTTTAGAACTTACCGTTTTCGAGATAATTGGTTGTTTTTGGAAAAAATCACGATTTCAGCTTTCTAAATGAAGCTAGATAGCTTCTAAACTGTAAGAGTTAGGAACCTGCAGTTTTCACAGTTCGTCTTGGCATAAATTACTCTATCTTGTTATCTGTGAGCAAAACGTGTACGTTATTCAGACTCGGAAGTACTGAGACCTACATTTAATAATCTTACGAGTTGAAACACTTTTTTTTTCAAATGGAATGACCCATACTAATTGTCATGGGTGAATGGAGAATTGAATGCCCTTTCAACTGACATAAGGTTGCCCATACTTATCTCTAACATTTTTCTAGAAAAATCTGGTTCTTTTCTAAAGTCCGAAAAAGTAGCTATGTAACAGCATCAAGAAGGCCTTGAAATTGTTTTAGAACAACGTCAATACATAGGATTTTACAAATACACAATACGGTCTTATCGCATCCAATTACACCAAGAATTACTAAAAGTAGTCTTTCAGCGGAGACTGGAGTTTTGTCAGTATGCACTTGAATGTTAAATCAAGATGATGATTTTTTTAAACGAGCCATATTCTCCGATGAGGCTACTTTTAATAAAAATGGTTTCGTTAATATGTCATTATTATAACACAGTAAATCCTCACCAATTCCGTGCAACTCATAGCCAACGATGGTCGTGTGGGGAATAATTTTGGGAACCCATGTCATTGGACCATTATTTTTTGACCAACATCTTACTGGAGCAGTTTATTTTAACTTTTTAATAAACACTCTAGAAGATTTGTTAGGCGACATTCCTTAGGGAGCAATTTTGGGAACCCATGTCATTGGACCATTATTTTTTGACCAACATCTTACTGGAGCAGTTTATTTTAACTTTTTAATAAACACTCTAGAAGATTTGTTAGGCGACATTCCTTAGGGAGCAATTTTGGGAACCCATGTCATTGGACCATTATTTTTTGACCAACATCTTACTGGAGCAGTTTATTTTAACTTTTTAACAAACACTGTAGAAGATTTGTTAGGCGACAATCCTTTAGCTACACTTCGAAGAATGTGGATGCAACATGATGGTGCTCCACCTCACAACCGCTGCGGTTCGTCACTTTTTACACGAAACTTTTCCCAACAGATGGATTGGGCGCGGGGGGACCAGTGAGTTGGCCTCCAAGGTGTTCAGATATGAGAAGTTGCGACTTATTTTTATGGGGATTTATAAAAAGCAAAGTTTACGTTACACCATCAACTACCGCGGAAGATATGTGGCAGCGCATTTCAGTAACATTTCAAGAAATTACGCCAGACATGCTGATAAATATTGAACAGTCTTTTAAAAACCAAATTCGTTTGTATATTAATCAAAATGGAGGACACTTCGAGGAATTGATGTAAATCAGCGATTTAAGTATTCTTCTCCTTGTTGTGTTCGGAGTTCCAGTTTGTTTCGATTTGCGTTTTGTTTTAGTTGTTGTTGGTGGTTTACTTTTGTTTGTCAAACCACTTTTTAAACATGCCAGTAAATATTGATACTGTCAGTCCCAGGCCTGATAAAATGTGAGAGAAAAGTGGTTTTGCAAGGCCTTCTTGACGCTACTACTTTTTCGGACTTTAGAAAAGGACCTGATTTTTCTGGAAAACTGTTAAAGATAAGTATGGACAACCTTATATCAATCGAAATCAATTTTACATTTACCCATGACAATTAATATGGGTCATTCCATTTGAACTCGTAAGATTATTACGTATGTAGGTCTCAGGATTTCCGAGTCTGAATAACGTACACGTTTTGCTCACAGATCACAAGATAGAGTAATTTATGCCAAAAGGAACTGTGAAAACTGCAGGTTTCTAACTCTTACGGTGTAGACGCTATCTAGCCTCATTTAGAGAGTTGAAATAGTGTTTTTTGTTCAAAAACAAGTGATTATCTCGAAAACGGTAAGTTTTAAACGCCAAGGTAACTTTTATTAAAACCATTTTCATATAAATTTTACAGTTGCAACAGAATCTCAAATTCGACGCTTCGAAAGGGAGAAGGAAAAGAGATGAAATTGAAATAAGGTGTGGTAATCGAAAATAAGACATTTTGACACTGTCTTGGATTACGTTGACATTTTGTCAAAGTTAAAAACAGGAAAAATGTGATTTTCTGTAATAACTGTGATGTTGATAAGCAACGAACTTTTCTATAGGTAATTAATTATGAAAAAGTGAAACTATATACAGGGTGTCCGGTAAGTACCTCCTAATATCTCGGGACTCTAAAGGGGAGGTCAAAATAAAACTAGTCCTTCCTATAATTTTTTTCCTAATGTGCCCCCTAACGGAGTTATGGGGGGTCAAAGGGGTACCTAGAAATTAACGTTTAGGGTTATAACTTTGAAACCACCCTGTATATTTTAATAAAATTTTCGTACGTTGTATTACACATGGAGCTCTACGATTTGATGCTAAAATCAACTTTTTGCTATTATCAGGTGTCCAGAAACGGACTGGCCCTATCACAATTTTTCTCAAAATTTTGACAGAAGTAATTTTATCAAACTGAAAATATTATTATTAGATACTCTGAAGGTTTTTCTTTAAAAATGGTACTCTTTATTTATTTCGAAAAAATGAACGGTTTGCGAGATAAATCGGTTTTGAAAAAAATTGGTAACAAATACAACAACAATTAAAATTTATTTTTTTACAATAAAATCATTCCCGCTAGTGCCAGCCTACAGATTCACCATAAACATTTACTGGTGGTGAATTAAGGGAATGAATAATGCCGTTTCTTGTAAAATCAACATCTATGACCAAAATACATCTACAAATTATTATTGCTCTTGTCTCCATGGAGTTCTTTTCTATTGTTTTCGTTGTTAGACCCTGTTGATTTTAAAGTACTTGTCAAAGGCGCGTGACAGAATAAAAATTCAATTTTATTGTGGTATTCGTTTTAAGCCGTTAGAAATAACATTTAAAAATGGAAGAATATTCCTGTGCAGAATATGCTGATATGCACCTAATTTATGGGGAAGCATTATGCAACTCCGTGGAGGCAAGAAGACTTTATGAGGAAAGGTTTCCGGGTCGACATTTGCCGAGTCCAAAAACTTTTGAAAGAGTTGATCGTAGTTTAAGAGAAACAGGTAAAAAAAAATAGTGAAAAACGTTAGTGAAACTAATTTCTTCCGAATCCTTTATTTAGGAAGCTTTTTGCCACGCCGTGGTGGAGCAGGAGCCCCGAGGAGAGTACGAGACCCTCATGTAGAGGAACAAATATTGGAAGACGTTGCTAATAATCCTTCAAATAGCATAAGGAAGCTTGCGGCGCAAAACAATGTTACAAAATGGGCTGTACATGAAACTCTGAAAGAACAATTGCTTTACCCGTACCACATCCAAAAAGTACATGCTATGTCTCCAGATGATTATCCAAAAAGACTTCAATACGCCAATTGGTTTTTACAGCATCATATTCGGAATCATAATTTTGGTACATCTATTTTGTTCACCGATGAAGCAGGTTTTACAAGAGACGGCATAATTAATTCGCATAATCTACATGTCTGGGATGAAGAAAACCCTCACGCTTTAGTTCAAACTCGCTACCAACAAAGGTTTATGGTGAATGTGTGGGCTGGCATTATCGGGAATCATTTGATTGGTCCATTTATTCTGGAGCAAAGACTTAATGGTGCTCTTTATTTGCAATTTTTAGAGGAAAATCTAAATATTTTGTTAGAAGAAGTGCCCCTTCAAATAAGAACTGAAATGTGGTACATGCATGACGGTGCACCACCCCACTTTGATCGTTTAGTACGTCAACATCTGACGAATGTTTTTGGTGATCGATGGATAGGTCGAGGCGGACCTGTATTATGGCCACCTAGGTCGCCCGACCTAAACCCATTAGACTTTTTTCTGTGGGGTCATTTAAAAAATAACGTTTATTCAACACCCGTAAATAGTAGAGAGGAACTTCTGCTGAGGCTAACACAGAACTGTGACCATCTCCGCAATAATCACGGAATATTATTTCAAGTGCACCGGGAAAACATTCGTAGGATTAGAAAGTGCATTGAAGTACGGGGTGCTCATTTTGAACATCTACCGAAGTAACATTTAGGTACCTTTGTTCATTGTTGAATGTTCTTTGTTGCATGTCTTGTAAGTAAGTTATTTTTCAAATGTTATTTTTAATTGGTCACTACTTGCTCATAAAGTATAGCCAACCCGTTCAAAGATTTCTGGACTTGATAAAGTTAAAGAAATTAAATGCATGAAATAATATGTAAAAAAAATAAATTTTAATTGTTGTTGTATTTGTTACCAATTTTTTTCAAAACCGATTTATCTCGCAAACCGTTCATTTTTTCGAAATAAATAAAGAGTACCATTTTTAAAGAAAAACCTTCAGAGTATCTAATAATAATATTTTCAGTTTGATAAAATTACTTCTGTCAAAATTTTGAGAAAAATTGTGATAGGGCCAGTCCGTTTCTGGACACCTGATAATAGCAAAAAGTTGATTTTAGCATCAAATCGTAGAGCTCCATGTGTAATACAACGTACGAAAATTTTATTAAAATATACAGGGTGGTTTCAAAGTTATAACCCTAAACGTTAATTTCTAGGTACCCCTTTCACCCCCCATAACTCCGTTAGGGGGCACATTAGGAAAAAAAATTATAGGAAGGACTAGTTTTATTTTGACCTCCCCTATACACTCCCGAGAGATTAGGAGGACACCCTGTATAGCTCGCTTAGATTATGGAATTTTCTTCTTTACATTTCAACTTTGGAAAAATGGCTATTATCCTTACAAATATGGACCTCAGCGTACACTAAACTACATTCGACCGCCTATACCAAACGCCCGCCGTTATTAGAATCGGAATCATATCCTTTTCCCGGTTATCCCTTATCAATAAATCCTGTATGGCCTGGCGGAGCTCCGGAACCGGTTTATTTAAGGATTTAAAATCCATGAATCTCCGGCTTCGGCGATGATCTTATCATCTCCGGTTCTCAGATTAAGGATCTTACGGCCGATGTTTAGAAGTCTGCCTCTCTATTTCTGATTGCATCCTAGACTCTGGCTGGGGCTCTGGCCTTGGGAGTTGACCTTGTCTCGACTCCAGACACATAAAGATTAAGTTTTTTTATCTCCGAGATCAAGCGTTCTTCATTTGACAAAGTGCTTTTTATTGTCTGTTTCTATAGGTTCACCTTCACAGAAATGTTATTAAAGGTTAAGGTACAAGTGTAACGCAATTATCTCTCTGAGTGTAGTGACTAACAGTAGACATTTATTAATTTAAATTTGTAGCAGTTTTTGTCATGTAGAAGAGGCCAATTTCATAAAATGAGCATTGGTGGTGTGGAACGTTAAGCCGCCAATAGAGCTTTGAGAATTAGAATGCCATACTAGCGTAAGCCTCAAAGAATTCAACGCTGCTTTTGTAAGTTTTCAAACTTTCAAATTGATAGTTACTATCAAAATAGAGCTGTTATATCGATTTAAAATGCAGTGTTTGCAGACCAGAAGGATACTTAATAGTTTATCTTTCCTGTTTAAATTCCTTCTTGGTAGTGTTGACTCTACATCTCCATAGGGATCGTTCAAGATATGAGTTCCCAAACGTGGATGTCGTGCCGACTTCCTGTTCTATTGTCAGAAAGTAAAATCAATAAGCTTCTTAAATTTCCCAAACACATCTCTATTTTCATGAATTGGAGTGCAACTGAGATTTTCGGTAAACCGATTCACTATACCGATTTTTAACAAGTATACCTTTTTTATCCACGGAGTCTAAAAATTAGTCCCAAATGATTATTAGGTCATTGACGTAGAAGTTGGGGTAAAAAAATCCCGCCTTACTACCTATTCCTACGCCACTGACCTACAAATATTTGTAAATTTTACAGTAAATTATGCACATGTGTAAATATTAACACCACACTAAATTTGAATGAATTTGTTATAAGCCTAGCAAAGATTTCGTAAATAATATGATTTTAACAACCGGCAAATACGGCCCTGTGCATTGAAAACGGTGAGACTTACAATTAGACCCTTGTTTTATAAGGCATTTCTGAATTATTTACTGAGTTCTATTTGTGGTTAAAGTTTGATTCACTCGAACTGAAACACCCTTATACAGAACCAAAAGGCACTTACGTCACCTTGAAATATTACTCTTCTATTACTAATAAAATCTGGTACTACATACTGATTAGTCTCTAGTATTTTTGTTCTATTTTTTCCTAGGAAATTTTGAATAGTAGGACGTATTTTAAATAATCTTAAAACATCTATGTTATAGTCTTTCCGATCTCAATTGAGCACCAAAGAGTTAGACAGTATGTATCAGGTTCGGTCGCTACGTAGCAACTCGGCATTGAAATATTTGAAAAACTTGTTCCCATATTTATTTAGCCATACCCATATACAGGTCTGGCCGAACTACGTGGAGACGGTAGAAATGTGTACACCTAGTTGAAGAATGCTCGCGCGGACAAACGGCGCACAAACACAGCCGCACTGGGCGACCGGCCATAAATTTCAGTTGTTGACAAATTGCCTAGCAGTGCAGTGCAGCAATGCCGAGCAGTAATATATTTTAACAAAAATGTAAATGTTTTTTAATATGTCATAACCAAAATTTACCATCAATATAATAAAATTGTTTGAGGATACGAATAACACAGACCGACAAGATTTAACTTTTTTTTGGAAGCAGAAACTTGAATATATATTTCCGAAAGACTGAATCCGAATCTGGCAGCAGAATTGCTCTATCACGTCAGGTTTTTGAGATATCCTAACCTAAAAGTGCAAAAACACTGATTTTTGTCATATTTGAGGTTATGTAGTAATGCAATCTATCTTTTTCAAAAAACTAATACATTGAATCAAAAAGTACAAGGCTCCCTCCTTCGAATGCCGTTGAGTTTGCTTAAATATCTTTTTTTTTCGTTGAGATATCACATGTTGAAATTTTTAAGTTTCTTAATATGCGAAAATCTACTAAGGATCCCTTAGAAAAATCAAGCAGTCGATTGCAATTCAGAAACTTCATACCCATACGGTTTGTGGGTTTGGAGTTGGTGGGCTTGGGGTTTGTAAGCTTGGAGTTTGTAGGTTCGGATTTTGTGGAATTGGGGTTTGTGGGTTTCGGGTTTGTGGATTTGTAGTTTGTGAGTTTGAGTTCGTATGTATTGAAGGTCTCTGAGTATGAAGTTTTCAATCAACTGTTTGACGTCTAAGGGATCCTTTAAATTTTCGCATATTAAGAAACTGATAAACTTAAAAATTTCAACATGTTATATCTCAACAAAAAAAAAGATATTTGAACAAACTCAACGGCATTCGAAAGATGTACTTTTAAACTTTATGTATTTTTTTTTAAAGGAATAGATGGCATTACTACATAACCTCAAATATGACGAAAAAACAGTGTTTTTTACACATTTAGGTTAGGATATCAAAAAAACTTGACGTAATAGAGCAATTCTGCGGCCAGATTCGGATTCAGCGTACTAAAATCCTTCGGGAATGCGTATTAGTGTGTTTGTTTCTTGACCGTTATTGACCTGTGTAATTAAAATATGTTGGCCAAATGCAAGAATTGTATATAAGAGGATAGCTTATTTCCCATGATTTGTTAGCCGGCGATCGCAAGCCGTGACGTCACCATCAGTACACTTTCAGATGCATCACATTTAAAATGTACGGTGATACATCGTCTTTTTAAAATTAAGCTGCTTTATTGGTTTTTGTAGTAGCTAATCAAAAAGTATTTTTTGTTTTTTAAGTGAGCATTTAACTAAGAATAATTAAATACGTATATGCAATAATAAAAATACCCAATAAATCAATACAATTTTAATGTTTTTAATCTGTTTATTGAATGAATGCCTTGAATGAATATGTATTGAATGAAATTTATAAAAATTACTAAATATATATTTTTATACAACTATGATGATTAATGTTAAGAAAATAAGAACTGGGTTTGTATGTGCAGGAGGAATAAATTGTTACAATTTTAAATAAATTTATTTTTTTCCACAACTAAAATAATAATATACAAGTACAAAAAAAAGTTAAAACAGGGGTTAAATGTAGGTCGAGAAAGAGAGAAAGAAAATATATCACTAAAAAATCTTAATAAACCAAGATATTAATTTTAATGTTTTTTTTTAATTTGCGAATTTTGCTTCTGTGGACGTTGTCTGTTCGGCGCAAAGGTAGTAATATAACATAACATATTATTTACAAAACATTTTTTCTATAGAAGAAGGTATACTTATTATCTAATTAAATTCATTTTGTAGATCTCTCATAATCGTTGGGAGTAAAATGTAGACAGCATATTGTAGAAGTATTTTGGTTGAATTTATCCGCTCTTTTACAACGATTTATCCATTCCTTTCTGATTGTGGATGAGCATAGGTTATTTGGTCAATAAAGTTTAAAAATTCGTTTTTTCTCTGTTTATTAAGGAAATTTACCAAACTGTTAAATACTGTACGCCCGAAAAAAAAATTATAAAGATACAAAAATGTCCAAACACAAATTGATCGTTTGAAGACCGAAAAAAAGAAATTAAAGTTTATGACACAAATCTTGAATGTATATAATGTTCTTAAAAGTCTATTATCATTGTACAACGTTAAAAAATAAGCAAATTGCCACAAAACACTCACGAGAAAACAAAAAACCAAAACGTAAAAACAGACATTTGTGCGATGATAGCAATTCTGCACTGATGGATACGTCACAACCGTTCAGTATTCCGTCCGCTAATAGGCCCGATCGGCCAACGTTGTTCTTATGGCAATAAGCTATCCTCTTATATACGATTCTTGGGCCAAATGAACAACATATAATAGAAATTTTCTACACATTATATACACATTGTTATTATTTTTTACCCTTAGAAGAAAACTTTTTTAGGGACGCTTATGAGATTCATTAAATTTTATTGCTAGGCGTTTTTATACATGTTCAGCTGACTTTGGAAAAACTATACACCACTTTGTTGGCGGTTTTCTAAAAGTTTTAATATTGTAATTTCTATTGTGACTTGTTTTTATTTATACCTTTTTTAGATATTTTTATTCTTTTTTTATATTATTATTATTTTTTATTTTACAGTGAAAACTAAATAACGTTTAAGAAATTCGCAATTTTCAAATGGTGCGAGACGCTGCTAAACTCTTCTATGCTCGTCGCGTCACTTTTTCATGGTGACTGGGTAAATTTCATCCCACTTCTGATGTTATTAGACCGTTCGTACGCCGTATATATCTGGCCTCTCACGGAGAGGCATTCCGCCGTCGTAGCAAATAAAAAGTTAGAGCACCCTCTTAACGAACTAATCGCCCATTTTCGACAATGAAAATGAAAATGTATTCGCAGCCCTCGAAGAGATATTGCGGAAAACTCGTTTTTAGCGGCGCAAAGCGGAAGGAGCGTTCAGCGGACGAGTTCGTGGAGGTCTGGCGGTTCTGCGCCACTTTTAACGACGAATCGAGTCGGTTTAATTTAAAAATCTATAAAAGTATTGAACAAATATCAAAATAAAATGTACGTATTTTGTCGTTTTTTAATTACCTACTCCAAAAAATAAATATGCCATTTCTAAACAAAATATCTATTTTTCCAAAAAGTCATTTAATTGACTGAAAATTTATCGAGATAAATTGATAATGACATTGGTGTAATAGTAGCATGAAATAAGTATTTTTAAATTCTGTTTATTTTTACGAAGTATTGTTTATTTTCAAATAAATAAATTTTTATATTCGCAGTGATTTTTTAGTGTACCGTTAATATTTCAGTTCATTAGCTGAACCCTATGCACGTATTCAATAGGAGGAAATACATTCTATACCTCTTCCAGACAAACTTGAACCGCAGTACCCGCAATATTACACGTGAAATGGGTGTTTGAAATGTGTGAAAATAAAAAATGGCGTGTGTTGCGAGAATACAACCACAATGTAAATATTGAATTGTTCCTGTCACGATTTTAAGGTTAATAGTGTGAATCTTCATGGCATTGTTTTTTCCTTCTAAAGGAAATTAAGGTTCTGTAGTCATCAAACACACTGTATACGTTTATCGCCGTTCAGATACAAAAATTTACAATTCTAAAGTTGGATGTAGGCCAATAAAACCAGACCACCTACTTCTGATGGCTAACTGTAAATTTCACTCGAAAGTGTGATATATAAGGCTCTGAAATAAGACGCTAGCCAGTATTCTGGGTCAAGGACTTGGAACGATGAGGCAGCTCTATCACATCTTCGCAAAAATAAACGAAAGCATCGCTGACGACGATAATTTACGGTGGAAAAACTGAAATGGGGTATAAATCGATATCGCGCGTTGTTGCTAAGGCATTTTTCTAGCAGATTTTTTTGTCTAGGTATGCGGTTTCTCGTAGATTGAGGTTTTTAATTGAATGAGCATTCGAAACGAGCTTTTTTAACGCTTAAAAGTCAGAGGGGGACTTTTTATGCAAAAATTATATTTTTCGAAATTCTACGTAATAGCAAATGAAAATTTTCGTTTTTTGGTAGTAGCGACTAAGATTTCTCGTAAAATTAAACAAAACAAATCGATATTTCACGTAAATTCAGATGGAATTTTCAAAATCTACGCTTTCGAATTAATCGAAGACTTTTTTTATACAAATTATTAGTTCTTTTAGCTAATTCTATGCCATTTTGAAAATTGCACATAAAAAATTTAAAACACAAACATTTAATTAGTTTTTTAATTATATTTTTGCTCCTAAAAGTCAAAGGACAATATTAATTTGATTCATGTTTGGATATAGTCGCTATTTTTTCTAACATATAATTCGTTTAAAAAAATTTATTTCATTCATTTCAGATTTATTTAATACCATATTTATTGAAATTATTAAATAATATAATCAATCAAAGAAGCATCTCTCATTGCTTTTTATTATCATCCTTGGCAAAGGATAATCACGCAAAAAACAGCTACTACAAAGGGATCTTTTTCTTTCCACATTTTGAAATGACAGTGTCAAAAACCTTAAATATCCCAACTAATATTATAAATGTGAATGTAAGTTTGTTTGTTACGCTTTCACGCGAAAACTACTTAACCGATCATCATGAAACTTTGTACACATATTATTGGAGGTATTAGAAGTAACATAGGATACTTTTTACTAAAAAAATATATTTTTTACGAAAGATTTTCTATATTTATTTACCCGCGAGCGAAGCCTCCTAATAATAATCCCTACTAATATTATAAATGTGAATGTAAGTTTGTTTGTTACGCTTTCACGCGAAAACTACTTAACCGATCATCATGAAACTTTGTACACATATTCTTGGAGGTATTAGAAGTAACATAGGATACTTTTTATTAAAAAAATATTTTTTACGAAAGATGTTCTATCACTCTGCGAGCGAAGCCGCGGGTAAAAGCTAGTGACTAAATAAAAAAGAACTAAATTTCTATAATCTATATTCTATTATTAGCTCTTATATTTTTTCTAGGTTTTGAAAGTATAGGCTAATTTTCCAGTTCTTATTAAATGAAGTCAAATAATGTTTTTCAGTACCAGAAATCTAGCTATGTAAAAGATACGTGTGGGGTTAGATATATTTTGCATTTTTGGTATCGAAGAATATTGTTCGACATCATTATTAACCCCCCCCCCCTTTCTATGGTTATCGTGCGTTGTCTTTGTCTATTCCGTCGTCCCCATTAGGTCATCTCGTGGTGTGGTGTATGGCGTGTAGTTCTGGACAATGGTTTTATTACAATAATTAATAACGATTATACTTACTTACGTATCTATAACGTACAATATAGGTAATCAGTTAACCAGTTCCATTAATCGACCTAAAACATTGTCTAAAACAGATTTGAGGCAGCTTAGTAGTTTATGACTTTAACACGATATTTAAATTAAAATTATAAAAATTAAAAGAGAATATAAAGTGGTGCAAAACTCCAGATATTAATGAAATGGAAGCAGCGGCGGCTAGTGTGGGGGGGACTTCGGGGTGCCACCCCCTTGGAAATTTTCATAGTACAAAATTACTCAATAATAGTTCAATTTAAATCATATTAGAAAAAAAGTCAACTTTTAATTGTTTTGACATACTCGAAATAGTCACTTGATAGTTGATACATAAGAAGCACACTTGATCAAGGTCAGAAAAAAATGTTTCGAATTTTTTTGTGCCCACGACGTGATTTTTGGGGATTTTTCATTATTTTTGGTGAATTTTGCGATTTTTGCAAAATCTGGGAGAGACGTAGCTTAAAAGACCTCGGATTTATAGAATAGTCTTTTTTTTAAAATAGTTAATAACTTTGCTATCTTATGTGGAGAAAGCTAATCATTTATAGACACTTTTTTCTACGAACCTTTTATAAAATCTAACTGAATTTTTCCACCCTTAAGTTACACCCATTAGCTGGATACTTTTATCCCGGAAACGATTACTGCTTCGTAACGAATTAAGTACAGTTCTAGACTAGACTCTATTAATTAATGTCGTCCTGATGCTGACGCGCTCGACGAAAGACCTTCTCAAAACCTCCCCCAATTAGCGAAATTATGCGAAGTCTTCGCCACTCCAATCTAGCCGCGATTCGCAGAAGCGACACACTTACAAATTTAATTCATCCCCATAATTTAGCGACTTATTAACCGAGAGGGAATCGGCTGAATGCCCGAATAAATGTGTACAAATTAACTCGGCAGCCGCGATGTTTGCTCGCCTCTCCGAGAATCTTAAACCTCGATTCAGGTGGCGAAAGGGTGAACCGCACCAGAGGGAGGGGGAGGGGGGTCGACGGAATTCTAAATAAGAAAGGGCTTACGGCAAAGGCCGCTAGAAAGAATAATGGAATGGGTGGAACGGTATTTTCATAGTTATTGTCTGAAAAATCAAGGTGAAAAAAAATAATAAAACAATCACGATGGTGTACCACAGGGCTCAGTTTTGGGACTTCTCGTATTCCTAATTTTTTTGTTATAGTATTTCCAAAGTCAGTTGAACATGTATAAAAACGTCTGGCAATAAAATTTAATGAGTTTCATAGGCGTCGCTAAAAAAGTTTTCTGCTCAAGGTAAAAAATTATAATAATTTGTATATAATGTGTAGAAAATTTCTATTATATGTTCATTTGGCGAACAACATTTTACCTGACATGTATCTGATAATTGGCACAATATTACTAGTTTATTTACTAGCCGGGAGACTAAACACTAAATAAACACTGACAAAATATACAGATTTTTGTATTATATTTAAAACAATACCCTGTAGTTACGTTTTTATAGATCTAAAATTATCTGCGAATATAGTGATATACGACGAAAAAAAGTCAACAATTTACCCAATTGTATTAGTTACGAAGAAATTACTATTAATTAGGCCCAGCCATTCACCAAAGTAAACAATTCTAGTTTTTATTTCTGTCGGGAAAATTGATTTTGGCGCACTCTGTTTTCTCTGTTTTTCTCTGTTTTTCTCGAAAACAGGCAAATCTGAGCAATTCCTACAAGAGCACATTTTTTGTTTAGAATAAAATTTGCCCAAAGTGACAAAAGGGGCAAAAAGATTAACCTCAAAAGATTTAGGACCTAAAATGTTCCCGCGGAGTACTGCACTCAACGCCCTATATGATATCGCCAAAAATTAATAACTCTAGAGCATTTAGCAACCCCAGAAACCCCACATAACAAAATTTCAGTTCATTTGGTCGAATTTTTTATGCTAGTGTTTTTTAGGACACCTTGTATATAAAAATTCATAAACCCCAATTGAAATCCTTAATTTATCCAAAAGGAAGTTAAAAAAATAAAAAAGATTCAGAAGAAAGAGTTCAGATTTTCTATTCTTCTACAGGTAATTATCTATTTTAATAGTTCATGCTTGTCTTAATATAATTGGCGTACCACATGGTTCAGTTCTGAGGCCAGTTCTTTTTTTAAATTTATATGTATAAATCACTTAGATTTTATTTCATTAAACACATATTTTACAGCCTATGCTGATTTAATTATCTACTTCGAGTACAAATGATAGGAATTTACACACATACAGGGTGTTAATGAATAGGTGTTACAAACGGATATGGTATGTAAAAAATCCAAAAATAAGTGCAGTTTACTTAATAAACATATGTCCTAAAGCGGCTCATTTTCGAGATACAGGGCGTTGAAATTTAAAAATAATAAACTATTTTTTCCTGTAGCTCCGGTATTAGTTAATATTTCTTTATCAAACTCAACAGACAGATTTACTAGCTTAAAGGATGCATAAATATGGCAGAAACCATTTATTGGCTTCTTCTAGTGGCGTGCGATAGGTGTCGTTTCAGCTTTTATCCCCCCTAAATTGTGCGGCACTGTACAAATATTAGTTTTTCGTATGTTTTTGAATTTGCTAGTATTTTTTACGTAAATAATGTATACTTGTTAGACTTCCATAAAATGAGTAATTATCAAGTTATTAACATTTACATTACTGAGGTCACCTTATGCTCCAAAAACCAAAAATTTTTAAAAAGTGACATGTTGAGTAAATTTTTCACGAAATTGTTTAGTAAATGCATACATGTGTCGCTTTTTCTTTTTGAGATACAAAACATTCAAGGTTTCCGTATTCCTCAAGCAAGTTTAAAATGTTGGAAAAAAAACATTTGCCGTTGACATTACTTGTATTTTAATGTCAAATTATTTTCGATTGTGAAACGAGGCAGTTTTTAATTATTATTGTTATTTTAGTGTAAAGTTTAGTTTGTAAGTTTTAATTATTAGATAGATATCTTTATCCATTCGTTTAAAACATTCATACATCATGAATGAATATACTTCTGCTGATTATGCAAACATGATATTAATGTACGGTCAAGCGCGTTGTAATGGCAGGGCTGCCCGTCGGTTATACTCAATCCGATTTCCAAATCGTCCAACCCCTTCACATAAGATATTTGGAAGAGTGTTTCGCAGGTTGCAGGAAACAGGAACTTTTACAACAAATAGGGTTAACTGCGGGGTAAGGAGAAACCGCAGAACGATAAGGTTCGAAGAAGAAGTTCTTAATAGGATAGAAGAAAACCAATCCACCAGCAGTCGAAGTATTGCTCAGAATATGCATGTAAACCATGTAAGCGTTTGGCAAGTTTTACGCGAGCAACAGCTTCACGCTTATCATATACAAAAGGTTCAAGCTTTAACTCCCGCCGACTTTCAGCCACGACTAAACTTTTGCCATTGGTTTCTTCAACAGTGTCAGTTGCAAGCAAATTTTCCGCGGTTTGTGCTTTTTACAAACGAAGCATCCTTCACACGAGAAGGGAACTTTAATTCTCGCAACAACCCTCACACCATTCGCTCCACTAGATTTCAGCAGAAGTTTGGCGTCAATGTCTGGGCTGGTATAATTGACGGGCGCTTAATTGGACCGCACCTTCTTCCAAATCGTCTTACAGGTCCTATTTATTTAACGTTCCTACAACAAGTACTTCCAGAATTATTAGAAAATGTGCCATTGAACATTCGACAGGAAATGTGGCTGCAGCATGATGGTGCGCCAGCGCACTTTTCGCTTGTTGTCCGAGATCACCTTAATCAACAATTCGGTGTAAGATGGATTGGCCGTGGAGGACCTATGGCGTGGCCACCACGTTCCCCAGACATGACCCCGCTTGACTTTTATTTGTGGGGCCATATGAAGAGTCTAGTTTATGAAACTCCTGTTGAGTCAGAAGAAGATTTGGTAGCACGCATTCTAGCTGCAGCGCAGGAGATCGAAACGACGCCTGGCACTTTTGACCGAATGTACACAAATATGCTTCGAAGAATTAACGCTTGTATCGCTACTGGTGGCCGTAATTTTGAGCATTTACTGTAATTTTTTTGTGCAAAATAAAAATACCTTTTAAACAACTTTAACTTTTTGTATCTCGAAAACTAGCATAGCATAGAAAAACATAGTTTTTGGAGCATAAGGTGACCTCAGTAATGTAAATGTTAATAACTTGATAATACTCATTTTATGGAAGTCTAACAAGTATACATTATTTACGTAAAAAATACTAGCAAATTCAAAAACATACGAAAAACTAATATTTGTACAGTGCCGCACAATTTAGGGGGGATAAAAGGTGAAACGACACCTATCGCACGCCACTAGAAGAAGCCAATAAATGGTTTCTGCCATATTTATGCATCCTTTAAGCTAGTAAATCTGTCTGTTGAGTTTGATAAAGAAATATTAACTAATACCGGAGCTACAGGAAAAAATAGTTTATTTTTAAATTTCAACGCCCTGTATCTCGAAAATGAGCCGCTTTAGGACATATGTTTATTAAGTAAACTGCACTTATTTTTGTTTGTAACACCTATTCATTAACACCCTGTATATACATTGTAATATCTTATATCTTTAATGAAAGGGTTTTCTGTGAACCATTTATATTTTAATACTAAGGGAATAAAAATTCTATGATTATAGTAGTATACAGGGTGTTTATTAAGTACTTGTACAAACTTTAATTAACCTTTGACTAATTTTAAGACTAAAAGTTCATATGAACATGGGTCCGCAACGGCTTGGTTCTTGAGATACAGGCTGTTGTTTAGTATTTTGATTATATTTTTGTTCAATAATATGGCAATTTAACGAAATTCGGGAAACTGGGAGTATTGATGATTAGAAACTCAAATATTTCGTTAGTTTCTTGTTCAATGTTAGAGGGCGCCACGTACAGTGATGTACCTGGATTTAAATAACCATTACTTTTTTGTATCGCACTGATGTGACTTGTCCATTGAATTTAAGTACAAAAAGTACTATTAGTGTTTGTTGTTGAAAGCAGTTACTAAAAAAATAATACTGCGGTTGTTTTATCTGGTTTGATGACCGAAAAAAGTTAGAACAGAGTCACCTATAAGATTTTCCCTGTGGAATATTGCATTATGTAAATTATTTACGCTTCACTTTTTAACCATTACACATTAAAAGTATCTTGCTGTATCGAATACCACAAAAAATTTTGGAATATTTTTTAATAAATTACGTACGTAATCTTTCCCAAATCGCTCAAGTCCAAAATCAATCCGCCAATTTGATGAAAATGCGAGTTTTAATCATCGCTGGAAATCCCCCTTTTATTCCACCCAAATACAGAAAAACAAAACCGGCTGAAACTTAATTTACTAAATATTAATGAAGGTCTCGAAATATCCTGTTATTTTCTCGGTGTTTGGGAGTTACCGTTTTTACAAAGCTAGAGAAAAAAATTCTTCATTATCCGGACTGAATAATAAGCCGAAGTTTTGCCGTGAATAACACCGGGGAATTATAAAAATGTCATATTGATGTCTCGTTACTAAAAAGATAAAGCGTGATTTATTCTTTCGGATCTCTCGGCAAAAGGCCTTGGAAAAATATGTATACAGTCGGTATAATATTTGTTGAGATAGAATTCCAGGAAAAGTATAAGCCAATAAAGTTCTGTTATCGGAACTACTGTAACAATTTACAGCGGAAGGGGCGTGCCTTGAAATATTCCGCACTATTTTCAGAATATTAAAATATAAATAAGATACCTATTAAAGTATAAACAGGGTGAGTCATTAATAATGGTACACAGCTTAATGGCATATTGTTAACGTCAAAATATAGTGATTGAGCCAAGCATGCCTTAATCAATTATTGCTCCTTTTCGTTCTACAGGGTGTTAAAGTTGAAAAAATATTTTCCTTTTTTATCTATATTTTAAGTGTGTATGGACAGTGTTGGGGTCACGTCTAGAGGGCGCTAACTATACTGTCCTATTATTGTAAAAATCTGTCTTTTTGTATTTTACAATTTTGAATTTTTTAACTACAAATTATTGAACTACGTTCAATTCTAAATAAAAAAGGTGCACTAGTTACAAATCGATAAACTAAACCGTTTTCGATACATACCTTTCAAGTTTTTGAGATTAGGCGGGAATTAAATTAGAAAATTAGCAGGTCTTAATATACCAAGCCTGAATGAATAATTAAGACAAACATTACAGCAATTAAAGATTTTATTATGCATATCTTAACAAATTATTAACTTTCAGCAACTTCAATGCACTTTCTTAGCCTTTTAATAAGATATTCTCTTCTCCAAAAAATTAACGACAAGGAAAAAACTACTTCTTAATCAAATTGAGTAGAAAACAATATGGTATTGTAGTGACAGCTGTCAATTTATTATGTCCATGCCCACTAATTTTCTAATTTAATTCCCGTCGAATCTCAAAAATTTAACATGTCTGTATCTCGAAAACAGTTGGGTTTATCGATTTGTAACAAGTATACATTTTTTATTTAGAAATGAACGTAGTTCAACAATTTCTAGTTAAAAAATTCAAAATTGTAAAATATAAAAGTTAGACATATTTTTACAATGACAGGACAGTACAACTAGCGCCCTCTAGATGTGACCCCAACACTATTTGTATATTCGTATTTGCCACCTCAAAAAACGTAAAACTACAAATTTTCAAAACAATAGGTCCATACATACTTAAAATATAGATAAAAAAAGAAAGTATTTTTTCAACTTTAACACCCTGTAGAACGAAAATGAGCAACAATTGATTAAGGCATGTTTGGCTCAATCGCTATATTTTGACGTTAACCATCTGCCATTAAGCTGTGTACCATTATTAATGATTCATCCTGTATATAAAGTAGATTTTTTGTTTAAAAACTGTTGCTTATGGTTATACCCTAACCTAAGATTGATCCTTCTAGATAAACAGCGATTCGAACAATAAAAAAATTTAATTTTCAAATTTTAGATAAGACAATTTATGTCAAATCGATATCAAATCATCACTAGAATTTGCTGTCTTCGTTTGTCGGTTTAATTTCCTGACACCCTGAATAGTAATATGTAATTTTTCACAATTTCCTTGAACTGGTTATTCTCATGTGGTTACTCTTCTAAAGTTATGTTCGTCACATGGTTCGTTGATTGTTGTGCGAGTTCTGGATTTTTATGAATTTCGTACTGTTTTACTAAAAAATTCGAAACATTGGTGATTTCGTCTCCTCGATGATATACTGTTCTGGTTGAGTGGTTTTGTGGATTTTACGGTATCTACGAGTAGACAAGGGAAGATCTGTTTTAAGGTGGATGTGAGTGGGTGCAAACAAATTTTTTCTGGATTACCTTCAGTACAACTCACATAATAAAAGGTAGATCCCTAGATCTGGGCGAGGTCTGGAACATTTTCAAAATTGCAAAAAACTTTAAAAAATTTTAAAAAATACCTATTTTATCTGAGTTTTTTACTTACCTATATCTTGGAACCTATGCATTTTGGAAGAATATTGAAGAGGACAAAAGTTTTAAAATTGAATTTTGTAGATTATAAATGTTTAAATTTATTACCGATGTTGCAAAATAGCAATAATTGATGAAAAAAAGGCAAAATAATCCAGTTTATTGGATAATTTTTTTAAAATATTTTAATGGCTCCGAGGGCATTCTAATTTTGATAAAAAAAAACTTTGGAGTATAATAAAACAACACACTAAATTTCGTTAAAATCGGTTCCATATTTTCGCAAAATAATTTTTTGAAGAAAATTTTGGAAAAAAAATTTCGAATTTTCAAAATGTTGCACAGCCTCAAATAAAGCATATAGATACTTGAAAATTTTTTCACAAAGAAAAGACCGCTCAACCTTTCAAATGGAAAAACTGAAATCGGTTGATTAGAACGGCCACAATAAATTTTTAAAGTTAACACTCTTTTTTTTATTTTTAAACAATTAGATTACATTTATCAATTTGTAATTTAGTTTTTTTCAAAAATTATAATTTTAAAGTACTCGGAAAGACGCTTTTTTGCAGCTTAGAACTCGGAAAGACGAAGCCACTAGATCAAAGATTATTGCTAAATTGTTTATAAATTAACGGTAAATGCCGATAAACTTTGACCGCTCTATTTAACTTTTTTTTTAAAGAAGCGTCTTTCCGAGTACTTTAAAATTATAATTTTTGAAAAACACTAAATTGCAAATTGATAAATGTAATCTAATTGTTTAAAAATAATAAAAAAAGAGTGTAACTTTAAAAATTTACTAATGTGGCCGTCCTAATCAACCGATTTCAATTTTTCAAGAATCATTTGAAAGGTTGATCGGTCTTTTCTATGTGAAAAAAATTTCAAGTACCTAGATGCTTTATTTGACGCTGTGCAACATTTTGAAAATTCGAAGTTTTTTTTTTAATTTTTTTTCGAAAAATTATTTTAAATATATTTTAATGAAATTTGGTGTGTTGTTTTATTATACTCTAAAGTTTTTTATACGAAAATTAGAATGCCTTCGGAGCAATTAAAATATTTCAAAAAATTTATCCAAATAACGTGATTATTTTGTCTTTTTTTCATCAATTATTTGCTATTTTACAACATCGTTAATAAATTTAAACACTTTTAACTTACAGTATATTGCGGCAAATTCAATTCTAAAACTTTTTTCCTCTTCAATATTTTCCCAAAATGTATAGGTTCCAAGATATAAGTCAAAAACTCAGATAAAATAGATATTTTTAAAAAAATTTTAAGCATTTTTGCAAATTTGAAAATGTTCCGGAGCAAAAACTAGTTTGCCCCTTCTTACATCCAAGAACTGGGATATTTCGACAAATCCGCCCTGGTCTAGAGCGATTTTTGGCTGCTTGCTTTCAGAACTTGGGTGAAATTTAATAAACGACATTAATTTTATGACAGCGATATGAAAATCAAATACAGGTACGCAAAACAAGTAATTGTGGCATGCTTTCAAAGCCAACTGACGATTTTACCACAAAAACGGAACGAACGCCCTGTTTCATTTCAAACTTGCCCGATTTTCATATCCACCGCCGGATATTACGGGAATATAATTGCTGCCGGCTCCGAACCCCACCCCAAAGCGACACCGTAAGACGCATAACTCCACGCGAACGCCCCCCCATAAAAATAAAAGATCTCTAACGATAGAGTCGCGCGGCAATTCATCCGGGAAAAAGCTAAAATGGAATTCTGCACGTCACCGTGGTATTTGTACGTAATTAGAGCCGGCTTCAAAGGAACAGTCGCAAAGCCACTCTCTCGCCAGCCCTTTATAGTCAGACGGGGCATTTCAGAATTTCATTTTCGTGATATATAGGCCGTGGAAATAGGTAATGTAACAACGGCACTGGATGGCATTACCGTGGAGGCGGCTCGGGAACGATCATTTCGCAACGTTGCTTCTTGGGATTTGCTTCGCGCCCCATTTTACACTGCAGAAATAAACCGGGTGAACACATGATTAATCTGATTGGTTGAGCCAAAACAGGTCATGTAAATTCACACTTTTGTTCGTATATTTACATCGAATATAGTAAAAATACATAAAGTAAATATTAGGAATAGTACATTTAAAGGAGGTTTATCGGGTACGGAGGTACGTCTAAAGTAAAAAATTCAAAATTTTGAAAAAAAAATCAATTTTGAAAAAAATCTAATTTTTCAAAATTTTGTTTGCGTTATCTTTTTACAATATCACATGGAATATGTTGAAACGTTGAAATTAAAAAAATATATTGAAATTTCAAAATATTCAGAAAATTATTCTGAATCATTTTCTGTTTAGTTTTGATGCGATTTTTTTCTTCGAATGCCGTATTTCATCGAGTTAAAATTAATTGCATTAATTTAAGTTGATATCTCCAAGTGAATTCTTCATGCATTATTTTACACGCTGTACGATTTATCGATCCTTTTTTCGAAAGTTCTCAAGTCTTTAAAAAAAACAGCTTTTTTTTAAAACTACCAATCTTAAATTTTATTAACAAATCTTGTTTTTCGATCACTTGAAGTGATTGAACTATTCATTGTGAAATTGTGAAAAAAATGACCCAAAGAAATTTTGAAAAATTTGATTTTTTTCAAAATTTTTTCGATGTTTGATTAGTATTTAATGTGAAATTGTGAGAAAAATAAGGCAAAAATTTTTTTGCATCTTAATCATGATTAAGGAGCAATAAACTGCTAATGGGGTTATTCAGTAAATTTTCAAAAACGTTCTTTGTATACACAAAATATTGCTCTTGATTAGGCGATCCTGAAAATTTCAACTCAATCCGTTGAGCGGTTTTCAAACTATATGATTTTTAAAATTCGAATATGTCAGCCGTGGCAATGCAATGACGTCACCGCATGGGACAGCCGGCTTGGTGCTATTTCTAGATCAGTTTCTGCATCTACAGAATGTTTTAGCGTTTGTGCATATTAAATTTAAAAAATTAAAGCGAATTTCGTAAAAGAAGATTCTTCTAATTTGCCAGAAGTAGGTTTGTTAATAGTTATGGACTTTTTAATAAAATGCTGAGATGAGAGGAGTGACAATGCAAAGATTACGTTTCAATAACGCGTAAAGCTTCTTTAAAGTACGTTTGTAGCGAAAGTTTTGATGTTTTAGTACAATAAGAATAGTAAATAAGAATAAGGATTTTGCGTTTAATTGGACGAAACCGTTTCTGCCACAAGTTTCAAAGATTTACCTAATCAAGTACAAAATTTGTATTATTATTTTTATTCCCATAGAAACTACATAAAATCTATCTAATATCTTATAAATATATTAATAATACAGGGTGTTAAAAAAAGAGTGTAAAATATTTCAGGAAGTAATAGTATGAACCAAAATAAGCAGAAAAGTCTTAATAAAATGTTTGAAAAACGAATAGTTGTCCATATCTCCGCAACCGTTACTTTGCGGACCCATGTTTATTGAGACTTTTCTGCTCACTTAAACTCATACTATTACCTCCTTAAATATTTTACACTCTTTTTTTAACACCCTGTATAACATTTATTATGTAGTTTTGTACTTAGTACCTAAAGATATTTGTATAATATTTACAAAAAATCAACAATGTAAAACACAAGTAGATATATAGTGTTTTTAGAGGATACAAACACAAATTTATTTATTAAATACCTAAATTACGCAGGGTAGTTTTGTTGCTTTCAAAATAAGTCATTTTTCATATAAAAGATATTAAAAAAACAAATCAAAATAGACTAATAGACTATTGATTTTAGATCCGCATGACAGAATTACGGGGACATTATTATTTTGTTAGTCGTCTTCACACTAGTACCCTCACAATTTTTTTTTCTGTTTTGTGTCTTCCATACTGCTAAAAAAATTCGGTATCTTAACATACTCAATCGAAACTTAAACTAAAACCCGACTACCCGACTGACTGACAACACACGCAAGCATGCGGCATCGGTTTCCCATGCGGTGACGTCACACCCGCCGTTTCAGCAGATACTCAGCGCGTCAGTTTATTTATTTTTTTGGATGACTTGTAGGCGATATATAATTCTAATTTTTTTCAGAGAACCTTAAAATTGCAATATCTTTCCGTTAAACAAATAAAAAAAGCCCATTTTTTATAAAACTGACGATTCAGGAAAGGAAAACGGTCCGACCGATGGATTTCAAAATTTACAGGTTTCATGGGCATGTATTGAGCTAAAAAAAAATACAAAGATTGGTACTTTTCGGAATATTAGCAAAGTAGTGGTTGATTTTCCAAAAGAGTAGAAAAAGTATTTTTTTCAAATTAATACTGAGAATAAAAAAAATATATTTTTCTCAAACATACCAAAAGGCCCTTAAAGAGGATTGATTCAAGTTCCCAAAACTTACTGTCCGTTCGCTGTACGATCATTAGTTCATGTAATATCGATAATCAAAAAGAAAGGTGACTTTTTATTCAATAGAGACTTTTTCTTAATGAGAAATAATCGGACAGAAAATAAAAAAGAACCAAATTGACGTTGATGAACCAGGCTAAATGACCCTGGCATAGATTCAGACAATTTTTCATCTCAAGATTTCAAAACTAGAATCCTAAAGCTTTAAAATGTTTCTATGTTTTTCTCGATACGACCATTGTTCACGAAGTTACTGCTTTTCAAAAATCACTAAAACATTTGTTCTGCTACCTTAATTCGTTTGCCGAGTTTATAAAATTAAATTAAAGTTTAAAAAAATAAAATTCGGTTATTTTCTGAACAGACCTCGTATGCACCCAAATGTCTAATTTTACACAAAGTATCATGTATGCTCAATTCATCAACATTTTTTGTAACGCACTTGCATATTTAAAATTGTAAAAACCGCCCAATGTATCTCCCCGCGTGCGTTTAACAACAGTTGAAGAGATAAAGCGTTACGGCCTTCCTACACAAATAAATACCATGGAACCCCGTACCAAACCGGCAATTCGGGGATATCCCCCAAGATCCCGCACCTTCACATAATAAGTCCCCGAATGCCGGGCGTAAGTTGTTACAATTTTATCACCCGGACCACCGAGGGCTTCCTCGTCGCACAAAGGCCGCTTCCCCCCGCTACCGCAGCCCCGAGAAACTGCCCCCGGCGTCGGCGTCGGCCGCCGGAGTTAATCCCACGGGTTGACGCCGCGGCCGTCCTGCAAACATTCGATAAAACCCCCACGCCCGAGGACCTATCGGTTTCATGCTTTATCGTCGACGGGAGTTCCCAGATCTGGTCCTGTTGACACAGTTAACGGTCCGGACAGGGGATACGAGTCACTTACAAACAACGCTAATTGGGGATGCTGATATGGGCGGCGTATTTTTGCGCCCCTAAAACGCTGCGGTGGCATTTTGTAACGGGCTAGTGTTTGCATTGGGTTGTTAAGGATGGAAACTGATGCATTTCTGGTTGCCTAAATTATACCGAAAAATGGTAGAAAACAGCCCTTTTTTATTCCAATATGTCTTTTTAAAGCAATGGAAGAAAGTAGTAAAATTTCATATCACATTTGGCAAAGTATAAATGAAGACAGTAAAGCAAAAATTAATTGGGATAGGTAAATAATTCGTGAGAAATTAATTTCTAAATATGAAGGTTTTTTGGACTTTTACAAAGAAACGATTATTTCTTCATAGTATTATAGAATTATGCAATTTTTTATATAGTTGTCTTTAAATAAATAAACTGATTAGACTTTATTTCATAGTTTGTTCATCACTTTATTATTTAAAAAGTTATATTGGAATAAAATTATTAAAAAATATTCATTCATGAATAGCATTATCTCCGACTTTTAATTCGCTTGATTTGTAATAGATGTCGCACTAGTAAAAATTTATTTATGAATGGACTCGGGTTATTTTTAACGAACAGCTGTTGTATGTGGTTAATTTGGTATAACCTGATTCTGAATTGGTAGTCATGGTTTCTGTTAATTGATACGTAAATATTTAAAGAATGTCATGATCATTTTAGATATATTTTTGTATAAAAGTATATAAGTAACAGTGCAAGTCCATACTATTATATAATTTTAGAAAATATGAAATATAAACAATTTTTAGTTTATTTAAAACCATAATTTATAATTAATATACCTATATTAGTATCTACGGTTAGTGGATAAGAGGGAAAACATTTTTATTTTCTATTCTACTAGAAAAAGTAATTCGTGACAAAAAATATTTTGCTTTTTAATTGAATATGTTTGTCATGAAAAACTGTAATTTATATATATACAGGGTGATCAGAAATTTAACAAAATTAATAACGTTGAAGAATAAACTGCTTTTGTTTTTGATAATATAAAAAAATGTTAATAAGAAAAGTTGTTCATAACGGAAAGTTATGTTATAATTACGATTTGTGAATAAAGCGGCTTACTTTGGTATAAACAGAAATGGAAAATATTATATTTTTAATAATTAATATTAAGTAATTCTTGATAAAAAAAATTCGCATATTAATATAAATAGAATTTTAATTGTGAATATACATAATAATGAGAAAATATAAAAAATATGTACGATATACTTATTTTGTCCAAAAAATGTGTAAAGAATTATGTACAAAAGGACGATTTGAGTCTAAATTTTTTTTATGAGAAATAGGTATTCAGTTCACTTCACTTGAAAAAATAGTTGTAGGTACTTTAATACCTCCAATATAAACAGAAATTCTGTGGAACAGTGTAGTTTAATAAATATGTAAATAAATGAAAGTAATAAAGAAATAAATAGAATAGGTACAGTAGAACAGGAAAAAATTTAAAAAATCATAAAATAAAATTATTTCTTTTTATTAATTTGAGCTTCTATAATATATTCTGGATCCATACATCTTTTTCCCTGTGGAATATTTTTGTATATTATTTCTGGTAGTATACAATTTTTATAAAATTGTTCCAAATTTGTTGCCATTGATTTTTTCCATAATTCTTCATCTTTCTTAATTTGTTCTACATAGAGCGGGTTGTTTTCACCACTATAGGTATATTACGAAATAACATATAGACTTCTTCCGGTTATATTTAACTGTCTCTGTATCTGAAAGTAAGAAAAGAATTTTACCAGATAATATTTGTTATAAACATAGATAATTATACATTTTTACCTATTATGCTTTTGATTTACCATAATGATATATCTAGTCATATATAGGGTGCCACAATAGTGCGATAAAGTTTAGTATAACTGCCTGTAGTAGTGATACGAAAAAAGTTACTTGCTCGGATTCACATTTTATTATTATTTCCATTATTCATTATTTTCAGACCGAATTAAACGTTCAGAAAATCTTGTTTTTGGCCTGAAGATTTTGCCCTATACAACTATAACTGAAAATAATTATAAACTTTGTCACACTATTGGAACAGCCTGTATGTGCATTGCAACGACAATATGTCATATTTATATTACGGCTAAGTAAGCGGAAAGTCCATTGTCGCATATGTAATTTTTATTTTCAAATAATCAAATACAATATACCTACATATTTATTTTTAATATCTATTATTTACTTGAATTTAGTACTAAGTACAACTATGCCTAGCAAATTGTAATACTTACTCTGTTAATGTTTTTTCCTTCATATAAAAAATAGTAAACTCCACAAATAAAATATTTCGCAGCCACAACGCAACAATAAAAGATAACAGCTCAAAGATCCATACAAGAAATAATTACATTCGCACCTACTCTGGTCCGAATCCATATAAGTACTAAAATGTAGAAAATAATATGAAATAAAACTTTTAGTTGGCTGCAAATATTATAAATTTGTACAACCACTTGCCATCCTCCTTTTTTGTAAATATGTACATAATAATATGTAGAAGATAGAAAATAGAAATATTTTCAGAACAAAAAACCGGCGGCCGCAAATTGGAGTTTTTATTATTTTATTACCCTTCTCTTTTCATATGCAATTATGAGATAGCAAGAGAGTGGGATGGACGTATAGGCCGGACAACTCATTATCGTGCACGTGTGCGTGCACCTGGCATTTTCTCGTTTTTTTTAGGTGTGTTTTGCCGGAATTTGAATGAATGAAATAATCGTACTATTTTTACTATAAACGTATTTCCTGTAGCGACATCTATATGAATATTGTAGTACTTTGTTAGATGAAACGGGACTTCAATTTCCGTTCTTAAGTAGGTACTAAGGTTTGTTCACTAGTTATTATTATAAAATTAATATTTTACAACAACTACTACTACTTTTTAAAAAACATGTATTCTAATTATTAGTTTTTGTATTTTTTTCTTTATTGCAAAAGTATAGAGCCTCTATATAAATAAGTTCATATATAATTTCTTTTTAAAACAAGCTTTTAGTTACTTCATTTTATCTTCGTATTCTTCTCAGCAAACCCATTCATTTGATACCCATATCATGGGGGTGCAGAAAAAATCTTCCGCTATATTGGATTTAAAATGACGTCACTCAGCTAACCATGCATTGTCATCCAAACTAAACGTGTGTGCAAAATTTCAGCTCAATCGGTTGCGGATAACTGTTTTAAAATTCAGTTGCAAGATATGACCCATATTAACAAGACAAGTTAAATAAAACTTGTAATGATTACAAGCCACGTGATCAGAGATTTTGTTTAAATAAATATTTTTGTATTATCGTTGTTCTAACGTCAATTTTGACGAAGGCCAACAAGACCCTGGGAGATAGGCATAAATGTTCTTCCTGTATTAATTTTAAATTTTATGCATCCCAATTTGGAAACTGTAGTCGTCAGCAATTTCATACCTTGTACCTGCATTACCAAACATTAAGGGCCCCATATTCTTTAAATAGTGTTTTCCGCAAAGACAAATAATTTCAAACATTTAATAACTGAATAATCTAAAGCTTATCAAATAATAGGAATGTTATGTCATGCCATCTGGGTATTTTCAAAGACGCCGCAGTAAAACGAATAAACAGGTGCAAAAAACGATCAAACCATCAAGGTTTTAGGTACTGAAATCTACGAAAATACTAACTTTTTTATATATAATTCCACATGTAAATATTCTTATAACATTTACTTGCTTAGTCCTACATATAAAATTGTTTACTTTTATTTATAAGTACGTGAAAATAATTCTTAAAATGTGGGGTTAGGATAACAGCAAACGCATGTTTTACAAACGCTTTTTTTTAGTTATTATTTTATTTGAGTAAATTTAAATGGTAACAATGAATAAACAAAACATCAAGGATTTTATTTTTGTGCTTACTTTTGTTCTACACGTTTTACTTTTAAAGATTTCAGTACCTAAAAACGCCAGAAATTTCACTATTTCTCGGCCGGGAATATGGCCACCTTAATATATAATTTTAGGCATAGAGCTTTCTCAAATATTTGATGATTTTTCACAAAGAATCTACAGGTATGTTTGTAATATTCTACCGAAAAAAATACTAGAGGCGATTCTTGGACCAAATGACTAAACACATGATCACTTTTCTGTGTTGTTTGTTAGCTAACTTGAAGTAAAACTGTAATAATACTGTTTCAAGTCTGGTCTGGACTTGAAAAGGGTGGCAATACTTTGACTCTGCAGCTGAAGAATGAAGCATTTGATGTCCTAAATCTATATAAACTTTTTTCAAATTTTTTGTACAATTTTTCTGCATCCGTCATATTTACGAAGAATACATTATTAACCTTCGCCCCCCCTCAAACGTCAGTGGTCTATGGTAGTTCCTCTGTCAATAAATAAATTTATATGCTTGAATAATCTTGGAGTCAGAGAAAAAAAAACACTACCAGATATTTAAAACTGCCAAACCAAGTTATTATATATCGGGTATTGCCTTCGTCGATCTTCCGCAACAATTTTTGTTCATAGTATCTTCAAAAGTGGTTGAAATTTCTCATTTATCAATCAATTTTCAAAAATAGTCAAATAATTGAATTAATTTATGAAAGAAACCTTTTTATTCTAAAACAAAAGTTTTTTTCGTTCCACTGTTTTTTAAAACTTGGGAAACAAAATTAAAATGTCAATAGTTTTTTTCCGAAGAAATTTATTTATTTTCAACCTTATACGAATGACGTTATTAGTTACAGTTCTGTAACTTAAAAAATTGACCTTTCCTGACTATTACTGTCAAATTTTAATATGTATCGTCGTTATCTAAAGACAAAAACGAACAACTCTTTATTAAACCACTTACAAATATTTGATGTGACATTTGATTTATTATTAGAAGAAATGGAAATATCGATCTCTTGTACTGAATCATTGCTTGAACTTATTCCAGATAAAATAACAAATAATTGTTTATCGTTCTGTTATCAATTTGACGCGTGATAGTTAAAATATCAACAATAAGTATAATTTATTTTTATTTGTGAAGGGTGAGTCAGTTTTTTGTAGATAAACTTTAACAGGAGATAGAACACATGTTTAAAAAAAAAGTTCCTATAAACATATGTCGTAGAAGGCTTCGTTTCCGAGATACAGGGTGTTGAATATAATTTTTTTTCTCGAATTTTCGTTATAACTTATAAACGAATGCTTAGATTTTTTTCATGTTTGGGGGACAATGCCTAGTAATTAAGGGGCATAAAACAAGCGAAAATAATGTTCAAAAGCCTGCACAGTGGCGGAGTGGAGGGGGTGCTCAACCCCTTTCTTAAACAGAACTTCAACGTCAATGACTATTTAAAAAAAAACTGTTATTTTCATTATCTACATACGTAAGTTTAACAAAAATAATGTCCCTTCTTCTGTTTCGAAATTCCTGTACGTATCCGAGTTATTTTGATTTCTAGTGTTTGATGTGGTCAAAAATTCAAAATTTTGAAATTAACACCTATATTACAAAATTTGAAAAATTTACCTATATGTGCTCTTAAAACTAGTATTAGCAGTAAAAAATTTTGTAGGTGTTTCTCAAAAAAATCGAAATGTAAAAGTTTTAAAACTGCTGACATAGCTAATACAATGCGAAACATCGCCTTACTGTTGAAAATGTTGTCACAGCCGTTCTTGGTGGTCAAAAATAGAAATATTTGGAAGTATTCAATTTTCATGTCTGAAAACATACATAGGTATTGTATTTTCGAAACCGACAGAGTTGCGCGAAACCAAAATTTGTACAGGACATAGCTAATACAATGCGAAACATACCCTTAATGTTAAAAATGTTATCACCGCCGTTCTTGGTGGTGAATATTCGAAATATTGGAATTATTCAATTTTCGTGGCTGAAAACATATACAGGGTGTTTCAGGAAGACCTCCCGTAAATTCAGGGGTGATAGTACGACAAAAAATAATAATTTTTGGTCTTATGAACTATATGTAACGAGAGTTCAAATAAAAACGTGGTCGAAGTTGGCTCTGACACATTGGACGTAGGGAGTAGCTTATAGCGACCAACTTAACCTCATTTCTCAACGAGCTGTATAGCAGCTGTCAGTTTCAATAACGTTAATGACTATATAACTTTATTTTAAAGAATAATCGTGATAACAATAACAAACAATTAAAGGAGCTGCGGAAAGTGTCCCCCTCCTTTTTCCAAGCACTTTTCACACCTGTTCCTCAAAGAATTAAAGATATTTTCTAAGATGCTCGGGGTATTGTTAATTTCACAAATCTTGTCTATAAGTCGAGCCTGCAGATGGTTTAAATCAGGAATAGGCAGTTCAAAAATAGTGTTTTGTAGGTAAGGCCACAAAAAGAAATCACACGGCCTAATATCACATGACCTCGGTGGAAATTCATGTTCAGCATTCGTCGTCGTCTCGCCTACCGTATGTGCCCTTGCGCCATCTTGTTGAAAGTAAAAGTTTGTAATTTCGTTTTCTTCCAGCTGGTTAACAAAAGGAGCGATAATTTCTTCTCTATACCTTTGCGCAATAAGAGTACAATTAAAAAAAAATTGGTCCATAAATCCTCCTTCGATTGAGAGCACACCAAACTCCAATTTTTTGAGCGTGTAGAGGACCCTCGACAAAAAAGTTATCTGGTTTTTCAGAAGATCACATTCTCATATTCTGTGAGTTTACGTAACCACTTAAATGAAACCAGGCTTCATCAGAAAAAAAGGTGATATTATGAAGTTCACCGTAGTTGTTTAAAAACCATTCACAAAATACAGCCCGTCGCGGAAAATCAACTTCATGAAGTTCTTGCTGACAAGTTAAACGATAGGCGAACAAACGCAAATCTTTTTTTAACACTGTGTGGCAGGTACCGACTGATACTCCCACCATTTGTGATAAAACACGTACAGAAGTTCTTGGCGCATTTTCCATTATTTGTTGGACAATTTTCTTTTAATTCTTCAGTCCGCTTTTTAGGTCGGCCGCTTCCTTCTTTTCTTGTTACTGCCCGTTTCAGGAAAAACATTAACACAACGCTGAACTGCACTTTGAAAAATTTTGTACTCAACAACGCCGGGAAATTGATTTTAAAATTCTATGAAACATTCCTCAATAGAATACTTCCATATTCCATCAATCTTGCGTCCATTTCTAAAGTAGGACTCTATGATAAACACTTTTTGTTCTTGAGAAAACACCATTTTAAACGCTTTTTAAAACGAAAATATTCAAATTGATAGCGGCGATATAGCGCTTTGACAGATGACGTTTAAGTTCATTTGCTATACGCTACGCCCTACGTCCAAATTTTCAGAACCAACTTGACCACGATTTTATTTGAACGCTCGTTATATCTCCTCGTTTTCGAGATACAGAGCGACAAAATAAAATTTTTTGAATAGAATTTTTACGAAAATTTCCAAACGGTGCGAAATATTTTTATGAAATTTGGTATTCCGAGGTTTTTAAGGACGACAAATACGCTGGTCTAATTATTTTTTGTATATTTTATAGACGGCGCTAGTTATGCTACATTCGTATTACATTTTAAGTTCAAATTTTCTCGAAAACCGTCCACATTAGGAAGTTCTAACAAGAGTACATTATTTTTAGAAAATTATACATTAGAAATTGGAGTCCGAATAATAAAAAACCTAACCTTAAAAAAATTTAAACCTAAAATGTAATAGGAATGTAGCGTAACTAGTGCCCTCTGTGAAATATCCAAAAAATAATTGGACCAGCGTATTTGGCGTCTTTAAAAACCCCGGAATTCCAAATTTCATAAAAATATTTCGCACCGTTTGGAAATTTTCGTAAAAATTCTATTTAAAAAATTTTATTTTGTCGCTGTGTATTTCGAAAACAAGAGGAGATAGACATAGTTCATAAGACAAAAATTCTTATTTTTTGACGTACTATCACACCCTGTATAATAAAACGGTAAACAAATTTCGGAGAAAAAGATGAATTCCCGTTTCGAAAAAAAAAAACAAAAAATTCTTAATCTCTCGACAGTAATGAACCTATTTTCCACCTGGGTATGTGATACAGTCGTAAATTATACAAAGTTCCCTATCCTTTCAACTGAATTAAACACCCCACGTTAAAATAATGATATTTATTTACCCCGCTAATCCCTCTTGTACACCAAGAACTGTTCATCCGAACATCGACTACGTTATTTATTACGAGTCATCTAAATTATCGCACAATTAAAATGCACAAACAACCGATAAATCTCCTCGGCAAATCCGGGATGGCCGTGGAGCGGGCACAGCACGCGAAAGGGAATGACAAATAAGTGTCCCCGCCACATATTCAAATTCTACAAATGCGTTAAGCCCGGCAAAGTAGTTTAGAGTATTACCAAGTAGTACGGTCCACCGGCATAAATCAGATGAAAGTTTCCACAACTATCGACAAACTGTCGCCGAATGGGGAATGCCTGTTTTCACTAGCCTACTACTAGTTTGGTCTGTGTTTAGTTCGCGCCGCAGTGGAGTGTAAAATCAGAAGCGGGATATGCCCTAAAATGACGCTTAAATGCATTTATTTTTATTAAAAATTACAGATTAGTGAAATGTTATAAAAAGCTTTATTTCTTTTAATTTAACTTAACACTGGCCCACTACTGGTTTGGTATGTATTTACTTCGCGCGGCTGTGAAGTGAGAAATCAGAAGCGGGATATGCCCTAAACTGATACTTAAATGCATTTATTTTCATTAAAAATACCAGATTAGTGAAATCTTATAAAATGCTTTATTTCTTTTAATTTAACCTAGCACTGGCCCACTACTAGTTTTGGTCTGTGTTTAGTTGGCGCGGCTGTGGAGTGAGAAATCAGAAGCGGGATATGCCCTAAAAAGACACTTAAATGTATTTATTTTTATTAAAAATATCAGATCAGTGAAACCTTATAAAAGGCTTTATTTCTTTTAATTCAACCTAGCAGTTCACTTCAATAGCAAAACAAATGCGAGAACTTAACGCGAGAATAGTTGTTGTTAATTTTATGTTGCGAAGTATTGAAAATTTCAAAAATTTCGATGACGTTATTGTAGTTATACAATTCCTGATTCTAAAAATGGTATGTCACGTACGTTTACAATTACTTCTCGTCTGGGTTCTGTTTCTCACCTAGAAATTCTCAAGAAATATATCAGATTAGATTGGAAATTAAAACTGAAATTTCACGCTTTTTTTATACGCCATCAAGCAGGTAGATGTTACAACCAACCAGTCGGCAAGAATACCCTTTCTATGATTCTTAATAAGGTTGCACAGTTTTCCAAACTAGAACATCCTGAAACTTATACAGGACATTCATTCCGAAGAACATCGGCAACTTTATTGGCTAATACAGGAGTTGTCGTATTAGCAATCAAGAGACATGGTGGGTGGAATTAGCCACAATTGCAGAAAGTTATGTTGCTGACAGTTGAAGTAACAAACATGAAATAGCCAACAGGGTTCTTTAAAGTGACACTTCAACTCCAGGTTCTAGTAGTACATCGCATCATACTGTTTTAATGGATCAGTCAGATAATATTGAGCGTCCGGTGACTGAAATGGAGCGGTTAAATCATTTTGAGAAAAATATAACACAATTAGTAAACGCGAGGGGGATACCAGATATCCAGATTTTATAGATGTTACTAAATGTAATAACTGCATGTATAATAATTAATAAAATGTAATGTTCATCAAATATATCTATTTATTTGTTCACAAAATGTGCATTTATAACTCGAAATCGCTTGTTTCCCTAGGGAGGTAAGTTACCTCACTTACCTCCCATTGTTCGTAGCAACTTCCACTTCTACGGTAAAATCCACTTACCTCCTTAAAAACAATGTATTAATAGTTTATTTACTATAATGAGAGCAGATAAAATTAATTTGACGTTTATAGTAAAAATACACATCTCTAATACTTTGCCCGACTTGTTTAATACTTATCCACTAGGCAGATCGCAATTTGTAGAGTATGGGGGCTAAGTCAGAAATGTATATTACCTAATCAGAAGTACCACAAGGATGGAATTTAGGCCCTCTTTTAATAAAATATACCGTCTCAAAAAAAATTATCTGCAGATGATTTGATAATATTTAGTAGAAGCTATTATATCAGTAAATTACTTTTACCAGCAACATTAATAATGTAGTATGTTCGGCTTCCAAAACTGTAACATTTTTTATTAGAAAGATGAGTGATATTTCGAATGTGTCTTGGATTAAATTTTGTGTCGCCAGGAGTAAATTAGAATATGGATCTACTGTCTTGTACCCATTGTTCTTCCTATCCAAATATTTATCTAAATTTTATATGTCAAATAGAGTCGGTGCAACAAAAGTTTTAAAGTTTATTGGTGTGCATATATCCCAAAAGATGCATAAACAATATATTGCTACTTCATACTTTTCACTTGCACTCATTGTTGCTTCCAAGAAACTGTTTCCTTTATTTATAGTGTAATAAACTATAAAATCGACTGTCCTATTCTATTGGAAAAATTGAATTTGGTTTCAAAAAGATATAAATTAGTATCACTGTAAACCAAGTGTTATAGAAAAACATCTCTTAACCAATAGTTTTTCTTAATTATTTTTTCTATTTTTCCCCTGTATATGTCAATCCAATTTCCATACATTTTGTACAGTGTTTTTTTATTTCCTGAATACATAGAATGTATCTGGGCTTAGTTAAATGTCGAAAATCGCATTCTTATTTCTTAATTTCTATTAAGATATACAGGGTGTTTTGCAAAAAGGTTCCGCAAATTTAAGGACTGATCAAAAAATTAAAAAATATTTTCCCATAAACCATGGGCGTATCGTCTTTTATACAGGGTGTATATGAAAATGTAAAAAAAATAAAGTTTAACTTATCTTTTTCAAAAAAACAGCAAGTATTGACCTTGCGCAGTAGCGTTTTAAGGCTTAACTTTTTGAGGTTAGGTTTTTTCGAGATGTGTGATATGTTATAATGTACAATTTAATTTTATATAAACATAGTACTCTCGTCAAAATAGATACTTGAAAACGCACTGTTCTTGAGGCAAAACGCTGTCGACTTCCAAAGTCAACAAGCTTCTATTCCTTAATACAGGGTGTCTCATAATTAGCTGCCAACCCTAAACAGGCCGATTCTATGATCAAAACTAAGTAAAAAAGTTCATATGAACATGGGTCCAGAAATGCTTCCTAAGGGCCAGGGACCCATTGAAGAGGGAGGAAGGGAAATCATTTTTTTGCAATATCTCTCAATCGCGTTGTGATAAATGAATGAAATTTGGTATACACAGCTAAATTTTGATGAGCAATTTGATGGACTAATCCATTTATTTCCACAAGGTCCATTGGGGTGGGTACGGGGGGGCCCTTGGTACTTTGCGTGTGTACCTTTTTCATCTTTGACTTTTTAACAAATTGGACAGCAAATTTCGTTTTCCCAAACTGTTTTACGTTAAAAATGTTCTCTTGTTGCAAATAGTTATCTTTAACAGTTTCTGAGAAAATCGCTCTTGAATTAATCCCACTTTGGTCAATTTCATAGTAATTTAAACAAAAAAAAATTTTTTGTTTAAATTAATATGAAATTGACCAAAGTGGGATTAATTCAAGAGCGATTTTCTCAGAAACCGTTAAAAATAACGATTTGAAACAAGAGTACCTTTTTAACGTAAAACAGTTCGGGAAAACGGAATTTGCTGTCCAATTTGTTAAAAAGTCAAAGATGAAAAAGTTACACACGCAAAGTACCAAGGGCCCCCCCGTACCCACCCCAATGGACCTTGTGGAAATAAATGGATTAGTCCATCAAATTGCTCATCAAAATTTAGCTGTGTATACCAAATTTAATTCATTTATCACAACGCGATTGAGAGATATTGTAAAAAAATGATTTCCATTCCTCCCTCTTTAATGGGTCCCTGTGCCCTTAGGAAGCATTTCCGGACCCATGTTCATATGAACTTTTTTACTTAGTTTTGGTCATAGAATCGGCCTGTTCAGGGTGGGCAGCTAATTATGAGACACCCTGTATACAGGGTGTCCGAAAACAAATGAGTCATACTTCAAGGATAGCTTCCGTGGATAAAAATAAATAAATAAATTCTTTGAATATTTATCTACATTTGAAATGTTTTTTTATTCGATTTTGACTAACATAACTTTCTAAGAGAACAAATTTGAATTTTTATCAAAATCGGTTTATTTCCATTAAAGTATCCACTCTTAAAGTAGGATCTATTCGTTTTCGGAACACTCTGTATATGTATACGGAGTAGGACTTTGGGCCAGTCAACTGCGTTTTTCTCAAAAATGGTGTGATTTCAACAAGCGGACCTTCTTTAGGTAAAAGAAAATTTTACATTATAATATGCAAATATATCTTAAAAAACTAACCTCAAAAATACATACAGTCTCTTTTGTTAGCGTTGTAGTCCGCGAATTTTAGCGGAAGGTCAAAAACTAACAACACTAAAATATTGAGTACCTTAAAAATTGATCTGTAACAATTTCAGCGTATTACCATGTTTTCTAAAAAAGCTATGGATAAAATTAGATTAAGAAAGAATCGTATTTGACACCCTGTATTTTAAAAACAGAAGAGGCGTTTAGTCTATAGGAAGAAATTGTTTTTTTTTGTTCTATCAGCCTGTGGATTTATGGTACCTTTTTCCAAAACATCCTGTTAAAAAATTACATAAAATTCAATTTCCAAAGTTGCACCAGTATATCTGTTTATCAAAAATATCTAAAAACGGAACAAAACATTATTTTTACACTTATCAGTCGAAAATAAATAATTCTACTTACCAAACTGTAACAGTGAGTGACGCCTGCGCCCTCCTGGCGCAGCAGTTGTCGTTGCACGCCGCTGCCTCGCCCGACCCGATGCTCGCCCTCGGGGGCGGCGTCGCGCACACGTGCCTCCCGCCCGACGCGCCCACGTACTCGACCGACGGGCTCGCGCAGATGCTGTGCCGACACTGGCCGCCCTTAGCGCCGCGCAGGTTGGGCGACACGAACCCTACACCCTCCTTGGCCTGCTGGCATTGCACGTTCCCGCATTGGGTCCCCTTCTCCTGGTGGTGCTGGTACCCGCACTGGTACTCCTTCCCCTGGAAGTTTTGGCACTGGATTTCTTGGACGCACGACACCTCCTTCTGGTGGAGGTCCTTCCCCTGGCTGGTCACCGAGCTGCTGGAACTGGAGCCCGGGCTGGATTTGGAGACCTGGTACCCTTCCTGGTACTGACAGCACTTGACCCTACCGGGCGCGCCCATGTGAGAGTACCGCACTCGTTGGTACTGGTTGGCGGTATAGGGTAGGGGCAGGCGGTAGTGGAAAGCGAGGTCCCGCCTCATGTACGGGTCACTGGAGTTGAACTGCTTGAAGCCGTAGGGTTGGTACGAGCCGTAGTAGGGTTCCTGGGGCTGCGGGACGTACCTCTCCACCGGCATATGCGCGTTGGGTGGCAAGTACCTCTCCCCGTTGTTGTATCTGTTGTCGTTATTTACATATTTGTCTGAGTGGTAGTTCTGGTGAGCGTTGGAACTCTGCTGGTACTTGTCGGCGTAGCTCTGGAACCTATCCTTAAACCTAGACTCGTGGTGGTACCTATCGTTGGAGGTGTTGGGTGAAGTCGTCGCGTAACTCTGATATCTCTTGTCGTACCTTTCTGGTTTCTTCGGTGAGTGGCCGTAGGTTTCGGTCGGCGACGGGGATAGAGGCGGGGGTGGTATGAAGCGTTCTGGGAGGGGTAGTGTAGCGGTGGGAGAAGGGAAGGTGTTGTTGGTGAAACAGTCGGGACTGGGCGTGTTCTCGGGGGACAGAGGTGGAGGTGGTATAAACCTGTCCCCCGCCGGAGCGGGAGAAGGCGGTTCCAAGTACGGTACTTGAGAGAAGGGTATCCTCTCCGGCCGCTCGGGTCTCTCCTGCGACGCGAACCTCTCCGGGCACGGAATCGCCGGGAAGCGATCGTGGTTGTACCGCTCGTTGACGTACTGATCAAGCCGGTTCTGGTACTGCTCCCTCTGGTGCCTCTCTCTATCCTTCCGGTCCGAGCTGGCCGATCTGTCTCTGATTTTGTAGATCTCGGATTTGGAGCCGCTCCTGTGCCGCTCCGTGGGCGTATAGCGGTCGATGGAGCACACGCTCTGCGCCGAAGCGTGCCTGTCGCCGGCGGTACCGCCGAAACCGTCCATAGCGCCCGAGTTGTATTTGTCGATAGGCGTGTACCTGTCGCCGTTGGTGGAGCATCTCTCCTTGTCCGTTGATAGGGTGTGGTACCGGTCGGTGGGGGTGGTTGTCCTGGAATACCGGTCCAGAGTGGCGTGGCCGTGGTACCGGTCGAGGCTGCCCAGGTTTTGGACCGGCGTGTACCTTTCGGGGAACCTTTGGCAAGTCGTTCTCTCGTAATTGTACCTGAAACAGAAATGTTTATATCACGTATGCGTATTGCCAGAAACCATGTTTACGAAGTGTAACAGCTGATTTTTCTAGTCAAAATACAAAAAAAATTAGTAGTAACGATTTTTTTCTGAAAGCTTTACGATCTCTGAAGAACCGTTCATTTAATTTAGTACCGTTTTTTCATAGTGGCCTCCATAACTACAAAACACGCCGCCAACGTCTTTCTACTTGGAGCTAGTACCATGTTAACATCGACATAATTTTAAAAATGTTGTCACCGCTGTTCTTGGGGGTGAAAATTCGAAATATTTAGAATTATTCAAATTTCGTGGCTGAAAACGTACATAGGTATTGTATTTTTGAAACCGAGTGAGTTGCGCGAAAGTAAATCTGTCCAGGATGTAGCTAGTACCATGCGAAACATCGCCATTTTTTTGAAAATGTTGTCACTGCCGTTCTTGGGGGTGAAAATTCGAAAAATTTAGAATTATTCAAATTTCGTGGCTGAAAACGTACATAGGTATTGTATTTTTGAAACCGAGTGAGTTGCGCGAAACTAAATGTGTACAGGACATAGCTAGTACCATGCGAAACATCGCCATAATTTTAAAAATGTTGTCACCGCCGTTCTTGGGGGTGAAAATTCGAAAAATTTAGAATTATTCAAATTTCGTGGCTGAAAACGTACATAGGTATTGTATTTTTGAAACCGAGTGAGTTGCGCGAAACTAAATGTGTACAGGACATAGCTAGTACCATGCGAAACATCGCCATAATTTTAAAAATGTTGTCACCGCCGTTCTTGGGGGTGAAAATTCGAAATATTTAGAATTATTCAAATTTCGTGGCTGAAAACGTACATAGGTATTGTATTTTTGAAACCGAGTGAGTTGCGCGAAACTAAATGTGTACAGGACATAGCTAGTACCATGCGAAACATCGCCATAATTTTAAAAATGTTGTCACCGCCGTTCTTGGGGGTGAAAATTCGAAATATTTAGAATTATTCAAATTTCGTGACTGAAAACGTACATAGGTATTGTATTTTTGAAACCGAGTGAGTTGCGCGAAACTAAATCTGTACAGGACATAGCTAGTACCATGCGAAACATCGCCATAATTTTGAAAATGTTGTCACCGCCGTTCTTTGGGGTGAAAATTCGAAATATTTAGAATTATTCAAATTTCGTGGCTGAAAACGTACAAAGGTATTGTATTTTTGAATCGCAGTGAGTTGCGCGAAACTAAATCTGTACAGGACATAGCTAGACAGGGGTCGGCAACCTTTTAAGCCGGAAGAGCCATCTGCAATATAAATATCAATTTCATGAATTTCAAAGAGCCATGAATTTTTATTTCTGCTTTTACATTTTATTTCAAATTTAAATCGGATATGGAAGTTTATACGGGTCTTTATGTGTACTCGTGTGCTGCTTGTCTGTCCGCTTCAACTTTTAATTTTTAGAGGAACTTGAAGAGCCGCAATTGTCTCTTGAAAGAGCCGCATGCGGCTCGCGGGTCGCGGTTTGCCGACCCCTGTACTAGGGTGTCGAATGCGGTTAATTCCAAAAAACTGACGCAGGGGTCTTCTGGGAATTGTATCGCAACAAATATCGTACGGACTGTACTTTTGAGCTTTTATTTAAATCTTCCCTCGTTATTTGATAAGATATTTTTTATGATAAGACGTGAATCGCCCAGTACGAGCGTTAAAAAGGAACGAAACGATAATAACTTGCAAATTTAACTTTGAATTTCCGTTCCTGCACAAAACTTTTTCATAAGTTCCAAGCCAGCCAACCGCAAAAGTCCTCCTCTTTCGGATACTTAAATCACGATGAAAAGCCCCGAACACCGCGAGACGCCTATCTGTCACCTAAATTATATTATACTTTGGAACTTATCCAAATACATTTATCGCTCTCGGGGCGAGCCGATCCGAACAAAAACAATTAATGGCCGCATCTACTTAGAGCGCCTCAATTAAATCCAACAGATTCTGGGACCGTGGGTTTTTTGCTCTTTGGTCGGTTGTATCTCTATCCCTCAGGGGACGTACCGGAAAACAACGTACTAATTAGGAGGCAGAGGAAAACCGCTGATGCGTCCACCTTTTTACGCTTGTCCTCGGGACAAAAATTTGCTCTGCGCGGTGTAAAAAGTGCAGACGACGAGTTTTCAACACCTGACATATGCAATAATTTTAGAAATAGAAAGTCTATCTCGCAATAGACCTTTTTAGTAGTGATGTCACAGACGCCAAATAATAGGCAACTCGATAGTGCACAATGTCATGAAGAATTTCTCAGTTTTCTTACTAGATCGATTTTCGACCTTATGTACTTTGGACATCTAGGTCACCAGATCTTAACCCCCTTGACTTCTTCCTGTGGGGTTACCTAAAATAATTAATGTATTCAACTCCGGTTTATACAAGAGAAGAGTTGATGACAAGAATTGAACATCATTATAATGAAATTAAACAGAATCCACAAATAATGCTATTTAGAGTGCAACAAAATAATCTTAAAAGAATAATAGTCCAGACGGTATCTGTTTCAAAAAGCCATATTTGGGTGAATCGTATATCCACGGAGATTTTTGGCTTTTTGGCTTTCAAATATCGCTAGAAATGAAAATTTTTCTATGCTCATAAAAAAAACGTGGGCTTAACTTTTGACGGCACGATATGTTAAAAAAATTGGAAAAATGTCATATTTTTCTTCCTACTTAATTATGTATCTTTTTAAAAGTTGATTTTAGGCGAAAATGGAAGAGGAAAAAAATGTTTGTAATTAAATTTTTTACAATACATAACTGGTTACAAATCGAATGAATCATGATTATTATGGTAAAAATCGAAAAAATCACAAAAATGGGGTTAAAAACAGTACTTTTTAGGGAATTTTTTTGGTGTATTTAAATTGGGTGTAGGACCTTTATACTTGGCTCAAGAAAACTTCATGTTATGTAGAATCATCACACCAAATTTCATCAAAATCGGTTCGATAGATTTTGCATAATAATTTTGCAATCCAGATTTTGAAAAAAAATTTGCAAATTTTCAAAATTTTGCACAGCAAAAACCAAGGCC